>NC_141766.1:38242977-38495477 GCF_982258835.1 Parasteatoda tepidariorum
CAATTGCGCTCATTTTAAATATTTGTTATTTTAATAGTAATCATGTAAGAAAAATATAATTAAAACTCTTTATTTATTGATCCCAAAGTTTGTTTTTTTACACCCAATTTGCATCAATCATATATTCATGAAATGATGTTATTTAAAATATCAATAACTATTTATAAATTATCAATTGTGCTCATTTTAAATATTCGTTATTTAATCTTTTCATATTTGCCTGAAATATTACCTTTAGGAAACAGGGTTTTAATATATGCATGTACTTATACCATACGTAAATATCTCGTTCCCTTACTTGCAGAGCTGCCAACTTTATACACTATTAGGAAAAACTTTTTTTAGTAATAGCTATCAATATTTACTAATCCCAAAATATGTTCTTTTACACCCAAGTTTTTATGAAACATGTATTCATGACATGATGTCATTTACAATATCAACAACTATTTATAAAGTTATCAATTGCATTGATTTTCAATATTCGTTGTTTTATCCTTTAATATCTGTTAGTCTAAAAATATTTTAAGTGCATTCAGCAAAGGTTGTAATATATACATGTACTTATACCAAGTTTATATCTCGTTCTGTTACTTACACAGCTACCAATTGATAAAATTATCAATTGCATTCATTTTCAATATTCGTTATTTTAGTTACGAGTTTTTTAATTGAGGGAAAATATACAAATATGCAAACACAAATATAAATATATCATACAAATATCTGCAATACAAATGCAAATATATCAAAAAAGAAATAAACTCATACCCTTGTAATTATTAAGACAAATAATAAGTAAAACTAGTGAAAAATAAAACAAATCAAGCATTTTCAAAAATTTATTCATTTGTTCTTTCATACTTTCTTTCAATCAAAACTCAAGTAATGGAGTGTTTTTAACACTAAAGGAATTTATGCGTTTTTTTAAAAAAGAAAAAAATATATATAATGGTGTAAAACATGATATGTTTTTTTTAATGTAAAACGTAATGAAGGTTTAATTGTCATCATATTTTAGTTTAACTATATGAATGCTACTTATCATAGTTTTAAGAATCCGAGCTATCCTTAAAATTTAGAAAAATGAATTTTTTTAACCGTTCAACAAATACAAAAGCGACCTGTATGCACCAAGCAACTCTTACTCTTTCCAAAGAAGTATTTCCAAAGCAGTAGCGAAGGATTAATTGAAATTCATTTGTAGATGAAATTAACTTTTCTCAAATGGCTTACACTCTTTTTCGTTTCTATAACTTTCTCTTATAGATAAGATTAATGTTTTTACATTCAGTTGTAGTCAAATTACATTAAATGAAATTTACATGTATTATCAAGATTATATTAAATTTAATTTATAAATCAAAGAATTTTATAAGATTCATTACCATTTTAAATCTAAAAATTAAATACTGCGGAGAATCCGTAGTTGTTGGCAGCTATGTATATGAAAACATCTAAATCAGAAAATTATAGTAAAAATTTGTTTGTAATTTGAGGAAATTTCTCTGTGTTATCTACCACGGTAGTTTTAAAACTGCACTGCGCACTTAAAAACCAAATAGAAATAGATATATTATTATTAGCAGAATCATCGTATTTCAGTGCAAAAAATTCTGTTAAAGAAACACTTATGCAACCATTTTTTTTCTCTTTTAAGAAACGTTCCCGTCCTATCAAAAGGGCGCCAGACACAAATTTAGAAGTAATGACGAATTTGCTTTCTAATTTTTTTACTGCTGACGTAATTAACAGAAAGTCTACCGTTTAAAACAGAAATCCTATCAGTGGGTCTGTTAATTGCCAATTCATTTCTAAAATTAATTTCTATTCCTCTAGATGATATTTTAGGAGGAATGGTGGAGCATTTCTGGCTGAGCGGTATCGACCGCCAAACGCTGTGCAAAGCGTGGAGGTAGTAGGTTCGAGTTCAACTGCTATCTTGGATGTATCTTCGTGTTGCTGTTCTTCTCTGCATTGTGCTACCTGCCCTTCTATTTGCCAAAGATTTATAAGCCTAAAATGTGCACACTAGCCTGTAAATGTATGTAATTCTAATAAATCCAGAAATAGGAGGAATTGTATCTTCAAAAGTTGCTCAAAAATCATTGAAAATCAAGGAATTTAGATCAAAAAACTTTTTGTGATCAGCTGTGATTCTCCAATCCTGCAGGTTTAACAACTCGTGCTCTCCTTTTTAACATTCAGTTAAATAAAAATAAAATATTTCTTCACTTTTTTTAAGTTTATTTCTTTTTTATTTATTTAAATTATTAAACAACTCCTCATACTCTACAAAGTATAACATAAGGCTTGCGAATGCTGGTGGGCAAAGTACGGTTGTAAATTAAAAAGAAACAGAACAAAATTAAAAGTTTAAGTTGTAAACAAAATTGCGTAGAATATTTAGGTTTTCAGTGCATTCAATAAGCAAGAACAAAACTGGCAATCAAGAAGTGCCGCAGTGACTCAGTTCCTTTTTTAAGCTTTCTCTTTGATTTAAATATAAATTACAATAAAATATGGGTTCTACAGTTGTAGCATCCGGGAGACTAGAACAAAATTTGCAATTCACTAAATTAAACCTAAACAAATATCCTTAAAAATTTCCATGTAAGAATCTTTATTAATTTAAAGTCAATAAAAAAATTCCTACACTTCAATCTTCTTTTTTTTTAGTTTAGGTAAAAATAAAATTAAAAGCAATAAAGGCTTGCATTATAATTTGGACCAACTGCAGCCGAAAGAAAAATGTCCAAAAAAAAGAGGGAGTCTTTAAAAATCATTGAATTGTAAATAAGTTGACCAATCGATACCCTGAGTAAATATACCACTGACAACAACTAATAAATATTTAAAAGACATTGGTTTTGAAAATAATCTAGTCAATACGTCTACTTTAAGAGAAAGTAAGAAGCTAATATTAGCAGTTATAAATTATTCTCTTCAAATATATGTTATCATTCCTTGTTTATTTAAACAACGCTGTTCTAATCTATAACTTCAAATCCGGCTGTTCAATTTTACAGAGTAAAGCCCGATTACTGGATCAAAAAATTCCATGAATGATTTGTTAGTTTTTTCTCAGAATTAGCTGACTAAATATTTATTTCAAAAGGGAAAAAAAAGGGTTTCCATGTTTTTCGTTGCAGACTGTTTACAGTCTCAAACGAAAATCTCTCTCTGGGGATCTATTAATTTCCATTTCCTTTTAAAAAACTAATTTATTTTCATCAATATCATATTCATTGGAGAAATCATATCTTAAAAATTATTTCGCTCAAAAATCCTTGAAAATCAACTAATTTTGAATTAAGGATACCAATAATTAATATAATTCCAACCTCAACTTATATGTACTTAAGAGACATATATATTAAAAATACTCTATTCGATATATCTACTTCGAGAGAAAATATAAGTAGATGATATCAAAATTTAAAAATTATTCTCTTCAAACACAAGTTACCATTCTTTATTCATGATAAATGATCTTCCAATTTATAGCTTTAAATCTAGCCGTGTAATTTAAAACCCCGATTTCAAACAATTCCAAACAACTCCCAATCAAACAATTCCCAGAACACTTTGTTCTTTTTTCTTCTCAGATTTAGCTTACTGAATATTTAATTCAAAAAGAAAAAAAAGCCTTCCGTGAGTTTGGTAGCGAAGATCTTATTTGAAATGTTAAATATGCAACACTCAGTGACGAGCTAATCTAAGGTTCTTTGAACATCTTGTCTATATAATCCTTGTACAATGTCTTTCCTTAAGATCTAAGCGAATAAAATGAGGCTAGTTAACACCTACATAATTATCTTCCTGTGCTGCATTAAGATTAAAGGATAAGTTAAAGCAGGGTTAGGATCTTCAAACCTTTACTTCCGGTTTCTCTGGAGATATAGGAAGAGAGGCGGTTTTCATGATGGAGTAGCTTCAAAAGAGTTTAGCCAAGTAGTTAACCTTGTCAATCAAAAAGTTTTCTCTTTTTCCGTTTTTACATCTCGTTCGAAGTAAGGATAGAGAGTTACTGACAGTCTTTGATTGATTTAAGAGTCGAATCCTGTTGAAGAAATCATGAAAGATTGTCAGTTGCCTTGATCGATGATTCGAAGAAGCTACAGCCTTCTTTGCTGTATTTCAAGTGAGAAAGAAAATCAAGAACTTTAAGTTGAATGATATATTTCAGCGGCTAAAAGTTTTCAACGAAACAATTTTTACCCAACAACTGTTGTGCCATTTTATGAAGAAAAAAAATTTCCTATGAAGCATATTCGTTGTATCAACTCCTGGTTTTGTTACCTTATGGGAAGGTTTAAAACGCAGATCTGCATTTTTTTTCTTATATATAATAATGTTATATATCAAGCAGTTCTTTTTTTTTTTTAAATTTAGTATATTTTCCATAACTTTAAAACTGTAGATAACTGTATCATAAATAATAAGGATGCTTAATTTTAATTTAATATTGGAACAAGTATTCTTTCTCTAGCTAAATTTGCCATTATCCATACCAACCATTTTTACGCTTTTCAAAAAAGCCTTTCCCTAATGGTAGTGAAATACCAATCAAAGTGATATTGCAAACACATATTTTATTGATGTTTAACTAACGCTTAAAACACATCAAAATATTTAGCAGGTCCTCCATATGAGTGCTTATACTGTTTAATTGTAAAGGTAATCAAAAAATTTTAAATCATATATATTGAAATTATATATGATTTAAAATGTTTAATTAACAATTAAGCAACGTCGGTTGGAAATTATGCTACGTATAAACATAAATTTTTGGCAAATTACCTCAGAAGAATGTAAATTAATCGACAACTGCAAATAGTAAGTAAAAACTAGAGCATTTAGTTCAGTATTATTGGGTAAACAACGAATACTTACTAATAAAATAGTATTATTCCAACTTTTAAAGCTTGGCCAAAAAATTTGTCGCAAAACAATCGAAATAATTAGGTCCAGATAATTAAGTTAGAAGAAAACTAAAAAAATATTATATTCCAACTAATTAAACATTATTGTTTCAACTTTTGAAGCTTGAGTAATAGATAATCCTTAAGTCACAAGACAATTTAGCTGATTAATTCAGGATATTTAAATTAGAAGATAACAACAAGCTTAAAAGCTACAAGAAAACTAAAAATATAATAATCTTACACTCTAACATTCCATTTAGTGGAAAAAAAGTAATAAAGGCAATTCATTTTAATTTTCGTCTTTTTCACGACAATTTTATTTTTAATAAATAGATATTTCATTGCTTTATTTTTCCATTTTTCAAATTCCATTTCTTAAATATGCATTTTTGCAATAAATCTAATCACACAATTTTAAATTTATTTTATCTCTTCTATATTTTGTAATTCTTTCTCAAAAAAAGAATATCCATTCGCTACTTTTGAATTATTAGCAAACCTACAAAAATCAGCTGACGTATTCAAAATGTAGCGTCTTTAAGATATCCGTCCTTAATACTATATATTTTCAATAGTGTACTTTTTCTGTTTAGGATAAAAATCCTTAATCAAAATTAAATCAAACGAATACTCACTAAATGCATTAAAAATGTGTTTTTACATATGTAGGCAAAGAGCAATGCTCTTTTCATTATGTTTTTAGTTGATATATTTTAAACTATTTGTAATTAGCTTGTTATTTTTAAAATTGTGATTAATATTTTTTAGTAATATTTTGAAAAAAATATTTTTTACTCTTCATTTGAGTGAAGCAAACATTGCATATTAAAATATATATTTACTATATAGATTATATATTTCTATATATATTACTATATAGAAAATATCGATATAATATTTATCATAATAAGATATTTATTGAAAATATCGATATAGATTTACTATGTCGATATTTCTACATATATTATTAAACATCTTATTATGATATATATTACATCGATATTTTCTATATATATATAATTAAATATCCTATTATAATATATATTATACCGATATTTCCTATATATATTATTAAATATCTTATTATAATATATAATATATCGATATTTTCTATATGTATTATATATATATTTACTATCGCGATATATATTTATTACAAAGAAAATGTCACGATATATCGTGAAATATCTATATTTTGACAATATATCATGATCATAAAAATTCCGAATTTGCTTAGCACAAATCAAAATGCATGTTATAGCAAATGGACGTTTTTTGAAATAGCCCTTTAAGAAAATGGACATATGTTTAGAATCAGAATTCGTCGAAAAAAAATTTAGATAGGTCTCACGAGATAAATTACGTTTCTCTGTTTGATTTTGAACTACTTTATCACTTTTAATTAAGGCTTCCATTTGTTAAGAGCTTCAGCTCACGTAAAGTACGTTTGAATAAAATTGGTAGCCAAATGTATAATTTTAGAAAGTTTATAAAAAATTATGATTCTTAATATCCCGTTTGCAGTTGTTGTTTCTAATTCCACTTGCCAACCAGAAAGCCTGCTTGGCAAAACCAAACGAATTTAAGGCAGGAAGTGCGTTTCTTGTTTTTCAGTGGCGCAATGTATGGCCAAGAATACGACTTCATCTAGACACACGCCACAGCTAGTTCAGAGGGTGGACCCATTCATACATTCATTCATTCATCCACAGATCGTAATTTTGACCTGAACCAGAGAACGACCAATTTACAGTTCAGTACCCTCAGCGGCATGATTAGTTATGGAAATGTAGAGGACTTTGTGATCCGACCAATTTAACGGGCACCAGTCACCATTTAGGGCACATGTCACCAAACGCACATGGGGAGTCTTCGGCAAGTGGGGATCGAACTCATGACCTCTTGGATATGGGCCCAACGCCCTACCAACCAGGCTATTCTATCACCTTTTTGCAGTTCAAAGCCTTTATAAAATTTATTATATAAATACAATGAAATAAAATTTATTACACTCCTTAATTGTTTATATCACTTAAGTGTTTGCTTTAAACATACCTACCACCACAAATATGAAGTTACAATTTACATCAATATTAACTAATAGGGAAAATGCTTTGTTCCCATATCAATTTCAATTTCAAAACTATTCTAAATTGCTCTTTCTTTAAATAAATGACCCATTAAAGGGATAAGATGATCTTTTCGAATCATTAGAATTGTATGTTTGTACATAATAATTCAACTATTATTTAAAAAAAAATATATATATATATATAAGGTAATCCCTTTTGCGGAATTTAATAATAGAAGTTGGTCAGTACACAAACTGGTTCTCTACCTTTAAGAATGCTGTTCCTTAAACTTGGCAAGAAGGGCCGCTTGTGGACCTCTTTCCATTCATTACAGATCTCTTACTTTGTAGTGATAGACATAATAGGAATTGGAATGAAGATGAATGGAAACCGTAAGGAGTTATAGATAATTTTCATAGCCTCAAACCACCACAAAATCGTCTAGTATAGACTTGAAATTCAAATAAATCCCGACTCTTTATGTCATATTCGCTTTTTCACCATCTTTGACCTTGCTATTTTGTTATCATGACTAAATCTTTTCGTTTGCGCATAGTCTAATTATTAATAAAAATTGTTTTAATCATAATTACCAATAATTATGCTATGTTCGAGCTAATTTTTGACGTTTTAACAGTAAGACCTCGAAAAAACTTGATGTCTGTGTCCACGAAATGAGTCAAAGCGACTAAGACTTCTTAATTTAAAAACAAATATTGATCTATACTTGCCATTATTAGAAATAAACGCTCCAAAGAAGGTTTAAGATTATCCTTTCAAATTATTAAGATTGCATGTGTGTACGTGATAATTCAACCATTAGTTCAAAAAATGTAGTAAAAGATCGTTCTCGGAATATAATAATAGATGTTCATCAATGAGCAAATTCGTTCGCTTTCTAAGTAGTCTGAGCAGACTACCTTTAGAAAACAGTGTCCTGATCCTGTTTTCTCAACTGGAACAGCTCCCTTTTCTTATTCATCTTGTACTTCTAACGTTGTGTTTATAGACATTGTAGCTGAGTGAATGCACGTGAAAGGAAACTGTGTGAGGCCGTAAGTAATTTTAATAACTTCAAGCCTCCATAAGTTTCCTGGTATTGGCTTGAGATTTAAACAAATCCTGATTCCTTTTGTCGCACTTGTCCCCCCCCCCTTCTTTGTCCCTACTGTTTTGGTATCTTGACTAAATAAGTATACCTATGCATATTCCAATTATTTAAAAAATTTATTTTAGCAAAAATTATCTGTAATAATACCATGTTCGAGATAGGTTTTGAAACTTTAACAGTAAGACCGTGAAAAAGCTTAATGCTTGTTACTATGAAATGAGTCTAAGAGACATAAACTTTTAAATTTAAAAACAAATATTGTTCTATAATTGCCCATAGATATATTATATATTCTTATATATAACTCGACCTTTACTAACATTTATTTTTAAATTTTTAATGACATTTTTAGGAAATCTTTTTTTTATGTCAGCATGAAACCATCTTAAATCTCTTTTGTAAAATTTATATAAATATTTTTTTTCTTACTTTTAAGCAAAAGCAATGCATTTATCATTCAAAAACAAGTCGATTTCATAGCTATAAACATAGCTGTGATTCCATAGCTATAAACATACGCATTTTAATTCCAGATTAATTTATGCTATAATATTTGTTTCCAGGTTTAACAAATACAGGAGAGTTGTACGTTTGTGTACCCCACCAAATACAAGAAATCCAAGACCTGAATAAATTTAAAAAATAGTTATTAAACATGATTGATTATGATTATGATTATTGGATTTTTATGAAGTTAGCTCACAATTATTAATCACGTAATTGTAATCAAATTGATAGTTTTTATGGTAGATATGGATGTTTAAAAATTTGTTCACTTAGCTGTGATTTTAAAATATTTTCCAGAACTTTCTTTACCAAAACATATCACACCTCAAAATGTTAATAATTAAATTTCAAGTGAAATTTTAATAAATAATTATCTTTTTTTTTTAAATATAATTATTTTCTTAGAAATATAATTATTTTCTTAGAAATATAATTATTTTTAGTGTATAATTATTGTTTAGAAATAAAAAAAAAAAATTTAGGAAAAAAAAATTTTGTTTTGCAAATTTATCTTTTCCGGTGCAATGTAGCCCGGTGGAAACATTAATTCAACAAATGTTAACATAAAACTAATTACTTTTAAACGTTTAGCAACCGTTTTTCTTCAAACAACAAAGATTTAAAGTATGTCGCTTCACTTAAAATTTACTAAAATCGCACTTGCTAACGTTCTGCTTGGCTAAAATTTCCAATCGAAATTTGCTCTTCCGGAAAGGGTTAACAGAGATGCCAACTGCGCCGGACCATCACCTCCTAGATCAAAAAGCCTCCACACGGTCTTTTATAAGTAGTCCGCGCGGACTGTTTAAAAAGTGAACCAGTAGTGCGCATGAACCCAAAATCTTTTAAAAAAGTAATTGAAAGAGATTTATCATATATATTTGAAAATTGAATCTGTAGTGGTTGACAAGTGAATAAGGCAAACCAATAATATTCATAAATAAAAAAATTTTTAGTCATATATTTGCTACCACTTCCTTATTTTAACTAAATTTTGTATTAAATGACTCGTTCGGAAAGAGGATTTCCTTCACAGTGGTCTGATCGGACTATTTACAGAGATGCCAACTGCTCCGGACACGCCAAAATAAATAAATACCGGTAAATAACAATAAAGTAAATTTTGCAAATATCTGACTATATTTGTTTGTTCTTTAAAAGACATAGCATGGCAGAAATTCTAACTAACTAACTAATCAATTTTTTTCAGAGTACCTATCCATGTATGGATATCTGCTCTTTCATCTAAGTTGAATAATATGTGGTGGAAGGGAAGGGAGGTGCTGCGTTAACATTAAGTTAAAACTCAGAATGAACAATAATTGATAAAATCAGGTCTGAGTCATACATAAAAGTAAATCGCAAGTTGATTGGCAGAAATTCTATGAAGTGGTGAATTATATAAGCCTGTGAATTATTTAGAAATAGTGGTGGATAAAAATCTACTAAATTGAATTTATTAGACCAAGAATCACAATTGATAAACTACCACTTTGAATTATATAATTGATGTCCGGAGCAAGTTGGCATCTCTGTATTTATAAAAAACCGTGTGGAGGCTTTCAGCTATAGCAGAGATGCCAACTGCTCCGGACACACCAAAATAATTAAAAACACGGTAAATAACTACAAAGTAAATTTTGCAAGTATTTGACTATTTTTCCTTGCTTTTTAAAAGGTAGAGCATGACATAAGTACTACAAAGTGGTGAATTATATAAGCCTACTAATTATTTAGAAATAGTGGTGGATAAAAATCTATTAAATTGAATGCATTAAACCAAGAATCACAATTGATAAACTACCAATTTAAAATATATATTTGCTGTCCGGAGCAAGTTGGCATCTCTGCTATAGGAGGCGTTGGCCGGACACGCCAAAATAATTTAAAAAAATGGTAACTAACTACAAAGTAAATTTTGCAAATATGTGACTATTTTTGCTTGCTTTTTAAAAGGCATAGCATGACATAAGTACTATAAAGTGGTGAATTATATAAGTCTACGAATTATTTAGAAATGGTGGTGGATAAAAATCTACTAAATTGAATTTATTAAACCAAGAATCACAATTGATAAACTACCACTTTAAAATATATATTTGCTGTCCGGAGCAAGTTGGGATCCCTGGATTAAGCATTATTTTTCCGAATTAAACGAAAATAATTTTTTTTTCTCCTACAAAATAATGCATTAAATATATAAATGCTATGCATATAAAAGACATGGGAATCAATCAATGATATTTTTAATTGCCTATTAAAGTAATACCACATTAAATTAATATAATTATTTTTATTACCACCGTGAAAATCTTACTTAGCAAGCATAAAATTTGGTAGCATCTCGCTATTTCTTTATTAATTACGTATCTAATTTCAATAAATACGGTTATACATTAAGACTTGATCAAATTATATAAAACCTAAAATAAATATTAGGCTTGATTTTTTACCTCTCTTATTTCCAATTACCCAGCAATTGCCTTCCAAAGCAAAACTAATGAAGACAAAGCAGTTGTAGTAAAAGCAAAACAGTGTGTTCGGTTAAACTGTAGGTGTCTGCTTTAAGTAAATTATTATACCCAGGAGGGAATTTCAGATTGTTTTACTTTGTACAGATTTAAAGTACAAGCTTACAGTTTTGTGGTGGAAGGGCTTTTGGTTTCCGGAATGTCTGCTCTTTTTCCCCCATTTTTCCCTTCTTATTTCCCTCTCAAGTTATGTTTGTCTTTGGGTTTGAACAGCAGAAGTTTATTTGTCACGTTGCTCTTGAAAAACGGAAGACCTTTGATTAATTCTTCGGAAGATATTATGGGTTCCGGGAAACTATTTTCCGGAACTTAATAAATTGGTGCTGAAGAAGTTGTGAAAATTGTTAAACTTTTATGTCATTTGTTTTAATAAGGAAACTTAATTTTAACTTTATTTTTTGTAGCTTATCCTGGAGGTTCAATGTAATGTGTTGGTTTTAATTAAGTTTTTAAGTCTAGATAGGAAATATGATAATGAGTAAATTTGAAGAACTTTTCTAATTAAACATAATAAATCTTCTTTTTATTTATCTCTCTAGTTTTTTTCTTCCATTTTTAATTTGGTTTTTGAAACGAAGGCAAGAAATAATTATATTTCTGACATTTAATTGTTTTAATTCTACGGAATAAATTTATACTTTTGCTTCAATTTTTATACCTATTATCATTCTTTTGTTGATCATTATAATATTCTATTTACAGCACAAAATATCTCAAAAAATTACTCTAATGTTTTAATAATAACGTAAAATTCTCAGTTTTTCTGAATTATTTGAACAATTTTTCAATAAAAGTATATGCTTTAAGTGCAAAAATGTCTTTGAGACAAAATAAAATGAAATATGTGTAGTTCTAAATAATGCATCATGAGGTATAAGATGTAAAAAAAAATCAAACTCAAAACATCAAAAATTTTGAACTGGAAGCAATGAATAAACAAAATTCAGATTAGTTCAAGAAATTATTTTCGAAAATTTTCTGATCAGTAGGGGTAAATGGAATTTTTTTTTGTCTTGATTATATCATAACGTTTTAGTGCAACTGAAACAGCACATCTTTGTTCGTTAATTATTTAATATAATTATTTTTTTTGTTCACAAGTAAAGTGTTTTCTGACGTAAGCCTTTTTCTAAGCTATTGTGATCTGATTTTTTTTCCCAGTAGCACTGTTCCGATTTTTTTTATTATCTGATAGCACAACACTGCTGCTATAAGATGTCATTCCTTGTATTTTTAATATATCTCGCAATAGTGAAAATATCATATATTACGAAAAAATTTTTAGAGCAATTATCATTAAACTATAATTTAATAATTCTTAAATAATTGCATAAATTATACTCGATAGAAATTACGACTCATTTTATTTTTAACTGTAAATTACTTCATAAATTATTATGAAATACTTGTTAGATTTAAAATATAATTATTAGTGAAATTATTATACAATTATATATTATACTACAAAACAATAATCCATCCATCTTTTTCGATGATTTTAAATTTCAAATTTTGAGAGCATTTCTCCTTGCACTATTTTTCAAAATAATATGTAATAAAAATAAAGCTACTTTTCGAAGGTATTTGCCGTTGCATTTTAGCCCGTGGGCTTTTCTTGTATGTCGTGGAATAGTTACTGCACAGCTGTAGACTGTCTGATTTTGATCGGCTATCTGTATTTAAATGTCAATGCCGCTCTACTGCCTTGTGATTATTTCTTTTCCTTGCTCACAGCCCTTTCAGCTGAATTAGTGGTGCTTTTGATCGCGTGTGACTCGGGGCCTTCTACCGACGAGTCTGCAGATGCTTAGTATTCTCTGCTAAATAGCAAAGGTCACGAGAACGAGGAAGGATTTGAGGTACGTTAAGAATTTCAAAATTGTTAAGGCGAAAATTTTAACACGACTAAGTAAAAAGTGCCCAAATAAAGCCTATTTTTTCACTCATTTTCTTAATAAGCTGTTTCATTTTTTTCAAAAAATAAAAAATCATCCAGCAACGTTTTTTTTATTTACATCATTTTACCATACGTGTAGAAAAACATGTTGGCTATTTTTCAAACGTCCCCACTCACGGAAACATAACCCTCACTTTTGAAGATTCATCAATCCTTGAGTTATATTTCGTTAATTTTGAGAATCATTTCGTCACGAAATCAAGCGATTTGTGACAAAACGTGAAATCTCATATATATGACGAAAATGTTTCCTAATTTAGAACCTCATCGCTGTGCATAGTGAGAGATTGTTGACTAGAATGACGAAAATAGAATAAAAACTAGACGCTCGAAAGTAAAATGACAAAACAAACCGACCGTTAGAAAAGTTAGGTAAATAATTGTTGATAAGTTGATACGTTGTTTTTCTTTTTTATTGTATAAAATGGAATAACGAAATGATTCGCTAATGTTGACGAAATTCTTTTCCTCGAAAAAGTGGAGTAGTAATTTTGTCACTTAGTCGAAATTTCAGCTCGGAGCATATACCAGGATGCGGTTTCGTCACAACGAAGAAAATTTCGTGAAATTTAAGCATGACTTTTTTTTTCAACAATGAATTTAAATTTTGCAACAATAATATTTTCATTTCCTTATTGAAACATATGTACATTTATTACATTGTAAATATTTAAATCAATTCACTTCAAATCAATTCACTTTAAATCTATTTCAATTCAAATTTTCTTAAATGTCTTCAAATTGTTCTATATATTTATAAAAATAGATCTAGATTGTTTTCAATACAAATACATCGTTTTTAAAATCATCGATAAAAGCAGTTTATTACTCAGAGGACCATGAGTCCTTATAAATTTAATATAATCGAATAATATAATCTATAAATGCAATACACTGCTCATTACGAGACATAAGTTTTGAAAACAACTTTTATTTTTATTCAGTACAGAATTTTCTTTTCTTCCGGGATAGTAAAAAATGATCTTCCGAAAAACAGTCTTTAATAATGTCCTTAAATGTATCTCGCTGTATTCTCTCTGGAATTACCTCCGATTCTCGTGATTTTTATTGCTTATCTAAAATAAGAAAAAGAAAGTATTCTACGTCTTGTACCAGGGGAAGAAATGACGATTTAGAAGGACTATTTGTTAGTGTACACTACTCTAGGGCTTACATCAGATTTTACCACAGCTGATACATTTATACAAGAAATAATCTTAAGCACATCCAAACGCATTAAATGTTACGTTTCAAATATCTGTGGATAGAAATAAGCTGCCCAAACTCCAATTCTCCTTACAATATGTCTCGATGGCCGCCTTATTCCCAAATGAATTCATACCAATTCTTAGCTCCCATTAGTAGAAAATACCACAGGGAGCGTAACTTTGAATTTGCATTTCAAATCTCGCAGAAATTTAAATGGTGATCGCATTATCATTTTCAGTTTAACTAATTGCAACTATGGAATTTAATTAACTGATGGCGCGGATGAGTTTTGCCGACATTTAAATGATAATGATGTTATTACCACGTGTAGCTAACCTATTCTCTGAAAATTTTCCATTGAATGTCTCAGGAAAATATGTTTCCAAGGTTTTGTTAGAGGTTTGCTTTAATTTCCCTCAATGGCGTAGCTGTCAGTTAGGAGAAAATAACAACTTAAGTTTATTGTTTCTTGCAATATTTTCAACTATCAAATAATACTTTGTTAGAAAATGTCAGTGATTAGTAGAGAGTATTAAATCATTCTGAAACATTTTGATAGTTTATTTAGTTTGATTAGTCGAAGTGGTAATGCTTTGTTACATATAGAGAACAAATGAATTAATATATCTGGGATACAAAAGCATTCGTCATAAGCTAGACATTTAATAATTACTAGTATTTAGGATAAAAATCGATTATATACGGAACTAATCATTAAAACACGTTGAGTAAGGGGAAAGTATTGAGATATTAGTAGACACTGTAACTTTATCATTAGATAAATTGGATCTAGCACATGCAGCTATTGTGCTATTTAATGGTCAATAACGTTTAGTTCAGCTAAAACCATTAAACCTACGAATTTTTTTTCTATTTTATTATCTGTATTTTTAAAAATAGGAATGGTTGATAAAAAAGAAAAATATTAGATATTTTTTTTATAAATTGGCGTAAAAGCAGCTTAATGATATGCCTGCTGGGGAACATGAAATTCTTAATTTTTATAATACGATGTACCGCAGGGAGAATAATTTTGAATTTGAATTTCAAATCTCACAGAAATTTAAAAGGTGATCGCATCATCATTTTCAGTTTAACTAAATGCTACTACGGAATTTAATTAACTGATGGCGCGGATAAGTTTTGCTGTCATTTAAATGATAATGATGTTATTACCACGTGTAGCTAACTTATTCTCGGAAAATTCTTCATTGAATGTCTCAGGAAAATGTGTTTCCCAGGTTTTGCTAGAGGCTTGTTTTAATTTGCCTCAATGGCAAATCAGTCAGTTGAGAGAAACTAACAAGTTTACTGTTTCTCACAATATTTATAACTATCGAATAATACTTGGTATGGATTCTGAAGAAAGTTTTAGTAACTTGTATAGAGTATTAAACCATTCTGAACATTTTGATAGTTCGATTAGTCGAAGTGGTAATTTTTTGTTACAAATAGAGAACTTGCAAATTTATGTTCCAAAGACACAAAAGCATTCCTCATAAACTAGATATTTAATAATCTCTAGTATTTAGGATAAAGAGTGGTTATATACTGATCTGATCATTATAACACGCTAACTAAGGGAAAAGTTTGAGATATTAGTTGACATTATAATTTTAAGATTAACTAACTTATATGTAGCTATTGTGCTACTTTTACCCTTAATTGTTAATAACTTTTAGTGTCAGCTTGAACTATTAAACTTACATGTTTGTTTTCTGCCTTATTACTTTTAAAAATAGGAAGTTTTAAAAATAGAAATAGTTGATAAAAAAATATATATATTAAATTTTTTTTAATAAATTTGCGTTAAAGCAGCTCAATGATATGTCTGCTTGGGAATTCTTAATTTTTATATTACAATGTACCGCAGAAAGTATAACTTTGAATTTGAATTTCAAATCTTCCAGAAATTTAAATCTTTTCCGCATTATGATTTCCAATTTAACTAATTGCAACAATAATTTAATTAACTGATGGCTTAGATGAGTTTTGCCGACATCTAAATGATTACAATGTTATCACCACGTGTAGTAAACTCATTCCCAGAAATTTCCAATTGAATTTCACAGGAAAATATGCTTTCAAGGTTTTCTTAGAGGTTTGTTTTAATTATACTCAATGAAAACTGTCAGTTAAGAGAAACTCGCAAATTAAGTTTATTGTTTCTTGCAATTCGAACTATCAAATAATACTTGGCATGGATTCTGAAGACAATTTTAGTAATTGGTATTGAATATTAAATCATTCTGAAACATTTTGGTAGTTTATTTAGTTTCAGTTCGATTAGTCGAAATAGTAGTGCTTTGCTACAAATAGAAAACGATTGAATTAATACCTAGGAAATATACCTAGAATATAAAAATATTACTCGTGAACTACACATGTAATAACCTGCATTATTTAGTACAAAAGCGAATATATTTCGAACCGAAAATTAAAACGCGTTGTCTAGTAGGAGAGTGTTCAGATATTAGTAAACACTTTAAATTCAAGATTATTTAAGTTACAAGTAATTACTGTGCTATGCAATATTTAATGGTTACAAATCTTTTCATTTTAGCTTAAACTATTAAATCGTCATATTGTTTTTCTATTTTATTATCTGGAATTTTAAAATTAGCAATGATTGATAAAGAAAATAATAGAATTGTAATTAGTAATGTTTTTGGAAATAAAAGGCGGTTTTAGTTTTCTTAATATATCAGTACAGTGGCTTTTCACTATTTAAAGTCACTAAATTTTCTTTATTCGTTATATGATTCCTTTGGACAAATAAACAAAGTGTTTTCAATTTAGAAATTTATGTTAAAAAAATAACTGACATTTAAAAAAATATTAAAAAACAATTGATTATCCTTTGAGCAATTCATTAGATTTTATTATGTTTTTCTTATAATATTAAGAAACTGAATAGTTCTAATGCAAACACCGAAATAATTTCTATTCAAAACGAAAACTTATTTCTTTAAAAAGAGATTTAAATTTTACCAATAGAAACTCACCCACAAAATAAGTAAATGATAAGTTATAAACATACCTTACAGAACTTATGAAATGCAAACAAATATTATTTCGTGAAAAATTCTTCGAAAACTATTTCGTGTTTGAAAAACTAATACAGCAAAAATATTTCTAGTATATTTCTTGATAAATTTTTGTATTATGGCATGTTTGAAAAGAGAATAATATATTCTTCTTCAGAATGCATATTATTCATGATTTGTATTTTTATTCCTTGGAGCTATTACTTCCTATTCAAAAAAATGTGGTTAGTAAAAAGTTTTTTGCTCTTATTTCTTTAGATAAGAATTTTGTTCAGTAATGTTCTTACAAAATCAACCTCCATTCTTTGATTGAAATTTTAAATAAAGCATTAGGCTAAATGAAACAGAAATCCAAAATAAAATGAACAGAAAAAGAGAAAAAGGGAGAAAATTTAGGGAAAAGATTTAAGAGAGGGAAAAACCAAGTATTCTATCAAATCTTCAGTTTGCGTGACAAGGAGAACACGAGAAAAAAAAAATCTTACTTTGGTAAAAGGAAATGTACTTGCTCGCCTTGCTACCGATGGTTAATTGTGTCTTATTCAAGGAAGTTCTTCCAGAAAACTTATAAGTCGGATTTACGAAACGATGTAGATTTTACTTCCTAAAAATAGAAAACCGGCCTTTTCATTTTTTCATATTACTATGCATTGATTTTTTTCCCTCTTCTTCCCGTTGCTTAAAAGTTGAGGAAATAAATAAGTTTATTTTTTCTCTTCACATAAAAATTTCATTTGGTAAAAATAGATTTTTAGAAGCCTAGGAAATAGAGACGATGCATACTTTTTTTCGGTGGTTCAGAGGTTATTTGCGTTTTCTCTTTCTTTAAGGAAATGTCTGAATGTGAAATAAGTTGTTGTCGGATTTGAATACGGTTTCCAAAAATTCTCAATGCTCCAGGAAGTTTTGATGAAGTGTTGATTATTGCACTGCAAAATGCGCGTTGCGCATAAAGTACAGTTTAAAAAATAAATATGCACAGGATTAAAAATATATTTTGATTTAAAATAAATAATTGAACTTCCTTCAATTTTTTTAAGTGACGGGTTTGGATTGTTGAAGATATATATTTCTACACAACTATACCGAAATTAACTATAAGTTTCTGCTTAAAAACCAGTCCCCGCACCATTCTCTTCTGCTATTTAAAATGGGCCCTGAATCTAAATATTATTGCCATTTTCTGGGGGTGCCGCACCATTTGTTCATAATTTTTTGATAATTTTATGCTCATAAATTCGATTTGGAAGAATTTAGGTGTGATTCCTTGCACTTGCGAATTTTTTTTTCCTTTGTTTCTGTAAAACGATATAGAAGCTATTTGAGGTTAATTTCAATTTTCCTTCTTAGCAATAATCACTAATGAATTTTAAAAAGTAGATGAGTATTAAAAAATGTCTCCACTATTCAGATATATTTCTGTACAATAGCAAAAACTAATCATGCGGTTCTGCGTGAAAATCAGCAACTGCGCCATTTCTCCTGGTGTTATTTAAAGAGATCCCCTGAATCTAAATACAACTCTCGTTTTCTGCTGGGCCGCACCATAAGTCTATAACTTTCTAAAAAATTCGCGTTCATTAATTTGATTTGAAAAAAAATAGTAATGATACTTAATACCTTAGATCCTCTTTATTGTTTTCGTATACCGATATAGGAACTATGTACGTTTAATTTTGATTTTCTTTTCTTAACAATCATAACTAATGAATTTTTGAATGTAGATGAGTATTTAATTTTATAACCGTCGTTAAACATCTGACACATTTTTTTTTTGGATTTACTACAAATATTGAACTCCGTAGCCTTGTAATCTTGAACCCAATCCAGAAGAGGAGGGAACTTCTTGATCAATTATTGGGAGAAATTCGCCCTCGTGGTGGACTTTTTTGATGGAACTAACCAGCAATTGCGTTACATCGCGAGAAAAACCACAAAAACCTCCCAATATTAGCCTGGTGAAGGTCGGGGCAATTCGGGTGCGGAATTCGTATCGACTAGCCAGGAATTCGATCCCGGTTCACCTCATTGGTAGGCGAATGCTCTATCCCCTGAGCCACTACGGTTATTTAGACGAGTATTAAAAAAATTATCACCTGTTGAGATATATTTCTGCTCAACTACGGAAATTAGTTATGCGGTTCTGCTTGAAAATCAGCTCCCGTTTTCTGGGAGTGCCCCGCAAAAAGTCTATTTTCAAAATTTCACTTTACTTCTATTATGAAAATATATTATAAAAATTATTAAAATTTCACTTTCATGAATTTAATTTGGAAAAACTAGCCTACAGAATGGTAAAGACATTTCTGGTAATAAAAAACATAAATATGATTATAAAAGTCAAACTATACGATATTTAAGCCATACATTTGATAGTTTCATCATTGATATGGTAACGGTTTGTCAAAAATTCTAGTTTATGGTAACGGTTTGCCGAAAATTCCAGTTCCTTCTTTTATTTATAAAGTTAAAATAATAGGTAAAATATAAGTATGAAAAATAAAGTATAAGTGTGTTAATTTTTTACAAAAATAACTAATTTATGGCTTCATTCAAAAATATTTAATTTAAAAACAGGCATATTTTTAGCAATAAATTTGCACTAATTATTTAAGACAATTTTTATTTTGTCAAATTTGTATGATTTTTTGCACAATAAGTACAGTTTACTTAAAAATTATTTAATTCACCAAAACACCAAAAATGGTGCCAACTAAGCAATGAAAAATTTTTCCATTTAAAATTTTCTCTTGGAATTAAAATAAATGTTACTAGAAAGAATTTTAGTGCTTTTTAATTGTTTATTGCCTTGTACTCATCTCTAAATTTTAAATGTGGTGATTTTCTTTCTGAAAATAGTTATATTTAAAGATTGCAGTAAATTTTTAAATAGTTACAATGTCTATAATTCATTATTATTATTTTTTTTAAATGCTGACTAGTGAAAGAATACTGAAATAGTGGTAGTTTTATGCAGAAAGAAAAAGTCTGGAAAAATTAGCGTATGGAATGGTAAAGACATTTCTAGTAATAAAAAACATAAATATGATTATAAAAATCATACTATACGTTAATTAAGCCATTCATTTGGTACTTTTACAATTAATATGGTAATGCTTCGCCGAAACTTCCAGTTTTCAAAATTATAATTGTTATTTCCACGCTGGAAAAGAAAACTAACATACCGTATGGCAAAGACATTTTTGGTAAATATTAGGATTATGAAAACCAAATTATACGATATAAGTTACAGTTCCTGTTTCCACCCGTTTAGTAAAATATACAAAACTGAAAAACAAATTTTAGAGAATAAATGGTTTTTATACAATGCTCTAAGGTATCATGATAAAATTAGCAAATTTTAGCAAATTTTCTAAATTTTGTAACTTATTTCAAAACCGTATATTGTAGTTAATTTCATTGAAATCATTATCAAAGCATTTCGTTAAAATTTGCCGAGGTTTTTGGTGTTCCCATAGAGCCAAAAACATGGAAAGTTTAACCATAATAAGAGCTGTCCATATGTTTTTCTCTATGTATTAAATGACTTCATTTTTCCCTTTATTTCTCCTTCTTTTATTTATAAAGTTAAAATAATAGGTAAACTATAATTGTGTAAAATAAAGTATAAGTGTGTTAAATTTTTACAAAACTAACTAATTCTACGAACACGCTACATTTGATCTAGAAAATGCAATTCAATAATACAACTGAACAAAACCCAATCATTAATTTAAATGTTGACGAATGTGAAAATTCAACACAAACAATTTAAATTGTGTTTATGCAAATGATGGTGTTCAAGAAGATTGCATTTAAAGAAAAATTAGTTAAAAACCCAGTAAAAAGAGAATATCATTTGCTTTAACTGTAAGAAACACGGTTAAAGTCAAGAAAAGATTATCTTGCGAATAATCTTGGGAAATCGATCTTTGATAATTGCTTTGGTTGGTAATTAAGTTAATGAAGTCACAATTCCTATCTAGCCTCATTTTACAGCAGAAACGCTTGAAGAGATCAGCAAGATAATTGAAAAATTTGTTGCAGACTCTTATGAAGTATTCTTTACATGTGAAACCTGGAAATTCAAAGAAACCTTTTTTTGATCTTGAATTGTTTTCATTTAAAGTTTCCTTCGCTTAAAAAGTTTTCTGTTCAAGTAAATAATGTTGAGGCAATAATAATATAGCAAGAAATGTGTTCTCTGCAATAAGTATTAATACTTTTAATCAGTTTTGTGTTTTATGCATAAAGAAAATTAAAAAAATTTACTAAGAAGGGTTTAATATTGTATTAAAAATGATTTTATAAAATAATAAACAGTAAACCTAATTATATAATATGTCATTTAAAGCAAAAGATACAGTCACTTGATTAAAAACTATATTCGCTTCAAAAATATATAAATAGGAAATAATAATCGACACGTTTGAAGAGCTCTAAGACAGGAACCCGTTTTCCAGACTTGCCAGACATAAGCGAGAGGAAACAAAAGTGATTTAAAATATAAAATAAGAAGTTGTCAACGAAAAATGAAAAAAATAAAGGTGAGGAACAGAACTGGTAAAACCACTGCAGCAGAAAGAAAAAAAAAAGACGAAAAGCAGAACAAGAAATACAACAGTTGTAAAGAAGAGGGAAATCAGGGTAAAATGCATTTCTACGCTTAATTGAGAGTTGGTAAGAAAATACTATTGTTAACAAGGGAATCAACATCCATATGAATAAAATAAGATTCCAGGTCATCAAGATGAGCTGATGTGACTATTTTTGCGATGTAAGTATTTTTGCACTGTCCAAATTGAATTTGTGCCGAAGATTCCAATAATCAGCAGCTATTGATGAAACCTCGTATTTTTGATCACGGATATATCTATCGTATTCATTAAGTCTAAATTTTGAAACGCGTTTTGATATCTCGTGTTATCATTCACGTCTGGTCTGAAAATGGGTGCCTGTATATGTGTGCTTGAAACATGCCCTCTTTTATTCCACATGCCACTAGTTATGTATTTTTGAAGTAAATGAACTTTTTAATCTGGTATTATCTTACTTCTTTAATTTCTTGATATTATTTATTTAATAAAGATGCTGTTCTTAGTATTTTTCTGTTCTATGTAATAGTAAGATACTTTTCGAAAATAAATGCTTGTTTTTCTTAAAGAAATACTAAAACTAAGTAAGCCTGTTACACAGAAGAATATAAAGGTAAATAAAAGCGTAATCATAAGGGAATCTACTCTCGAAAAACGATCAAAATAAATCAATAAGAGGTTTGGACATACTTACAGATATAATGATCCAAGCAGACAGCTCAACTAGCATTCTAAAATAGGAAAGAAAGAGAAGTAGACCCTCCTCTAGACGGCTGGATAGTATGGAAACAATTTTGATCTACATTGTATTGAGGCTGTTAGATCTCGATGCAGGAAATTGAGACGATCTTGGCCTGCTGTTAGCTGTAGTGATAAAGGACGAAGAAAATGGAAGTAGACAGTTAGGTACTCAATATTTCGAAGTTACGAATATGATCATTTAAAAGTCAAGCTTAATTGATTGTCTTGAATGTAGTTGGAACCTTCTTATTGTTCTAATATTCTTATTGTTGGTATTAAAAAATGGCTGTTGTCCATGCGGAAATTTTCTTATTTTGTTTTAAATTACCAATAATGCAATATTAATTGTTATGATAAAAAGAGCAAGTAAAAGTCTCGCCAATAGCCTCAAATTCCATAAGCCATTTGATAATTTAAAGAATTTGGGATTGAGATTATTTAATCGATAGTATACTTTTTACTGCAGGGAAATCTATTCATACTAAGTAATATTTTAATAAAAAGTCATTCATAAGAAATAATCAGATTGAGAGATCTCTGAAATCTCTAAATCCTCCAATTCTGAATCAGAATGAGTTTCTAAGAGGACTTTTCGTATTGTTATGCATCCCTGAGATATGAAGCTAAGAGACCACTATTTTTAACTTATTCGATAACAGCAAATACATCTTCGAAATACTATAAATCAGGCGAAAGTGAAAGTTGTCGATTGCAAAAATCTATTCAATACCATTGTTTGGAACTCATTGAAAAACCCTTTTGATGTTTAATTTCAACTCTATTAGTGTCAAATAACATACGGGAGGATATAACACCCCCTGAAGGCCATCGCCATATCAGAAAGAATTTTTCTGATTTTCGAATGTCAATAAAATAGAAAAACAAATAATATAAGTGAATTCAATTCTTGAATTAGCGATAGCAGTAACCTCTGTCACTATTATTAGTCTCCTTGAAATTCAAAAGAAATTGATCTTGAACACATTCATCCCCCCTCCTATTCTATTACAACATCATGAATAAGCACCATAATAGAAATTGAATGAGTTAGATAAAACAGAACTCAATGAATCATACGAAATCTAAAAATAGAGTTCTTAAAATGCGAATGTTCCAAGAATAGAACAGTTGGCTTTAAACCAATATTTTAATTTTAAAATTTCATAATGAAACTTGAATTTTATGCCTAATAGACGGTAATATTATCCTTTTCAAATTTTTATCAAACTTTAAAAATTCATTAAAAAATAAATAATTATGGAAACTTAATCAAACTAAAATAAAATAAAAATACTTCCTACTGTAGATATTAAATCTATGAAAAAACTTTATACTCGTTAAATTAAAACTCAAAATACATGCTTCTTTTTTTAACATTGTCATGTAAACGGTTAATAAAGTTAATGGTATACATTTTAATTAGAATTTTGTAAGTAATTTCTAATTTAATATCTTCTACGATTTTTTTTAATTCTGGAAGAAAATGTTTGGTTAAGATTCTACGTATTAAAATTTAAGCAGAAATAATATTAAAATTTAAAGCAGAAATATGTATTCACAATGTCCTTTAAAAATATAAATTAGTTTCCTGTTCCATCGAAAATATTAATTCATAATTCTCAATGTTGTTCAGTACAAATATTTTCTAAGCCAATTACAATTATTTTTAATTAATGTTTACATTAAAATTCCCCTTTTTTAAATAAAAATCAATCGTACAGCTTCTCCACTGTTTAAGTCATACCATATTGATTATTAATTATCCTCGCTTTTTGTTTTGAATTTAGTAAGTAACTCACTTTTTCTGGAGGGCCACTGTTAAGGGCCATATAAAGTCATACTTTATTGTTTCTATGTAATTTTTGGTATGACAAAAAAATCAAAAAGTTCTTTTTTTAAAAAAAAAAGATTTAGAAAAAAAAACTATTCAGTTAAATTTTATGAAATTGAAATATTTTAATCTTTTTCGAAAAAAAGGTGACTTAGTAATTTAATTCAAGGGTTATGTCAGAAAATTAGCCGTTTTATTGTCTACAGATATATTATCTGTATTCCTATCTATTAAATGTCTTACAATACTAAAATTACTAAAATTTAATAGTTTTATGAGGATATTTTACTTAAGTTTAACTATAAATTAACAATACGCATATTACGTACAAATTACACACTATAGGACCTCAATTATCTTGAATTTTGAGCAATCGAAGTATTAAGATAGAAAATATTCTTTTTAATCTATTTTCCCAAGATAATATGTTTTGATATATTTTATTTTAAAATACTATCGCAGTATATCTCAAATAAAAACAGTCCCACACTTTATATGAAAATGAATATTTAAACTGAAATAAACGTATTATTATATTTTTTTTATTTAAATAATTTCATTTTTATAACGGTTGATTTTTTTTCTTTAAAAATCGAAAATCATTGTTAGAAAAATGTATGTACTTGGTATTATTTCTAGATATTATTTTTATACGTTTCCTCCTACTATTACGCTTATTATGCCATTTCAAGTAAAATCTAAATTTATTTCCCTTTTTTAATTTCATTTTAAAAGTTATAATTAAAATTATTCAAATAGAGAATTTGCGATTGGAATCTGAAATGGTAGCATATTATTTTTGAATAAAAATTATCCATTTCACGAGACTTTTCAACTTGAAAGAAATTAAAATTAAATTGTATTTACCCAGTATATATTGAGTAACTTTAGTTGTCTTGAAAATCATTGGATTTTTCTAAAATTTTTACTTTTATGTACATTATTTTCTGAGATATGATTTATATACATTATATTATTTATTATTCATTGTTTATCTTATCTCAGCAATGCTGATTGAAACAATAATTAGTTTTGACGTTAACTGAAAGCAATATTTAGGAATTATAAATAAATACTCATACTTTAAATGTTAACGAAATTTTTGTGTTTAAGTTTATTTATTTGTCTGCATATTAATTTTGAAATGCAAAGTTTTTCATTTTTGTATATTCTTTTCTCACAATTCACTTGATTTGTTTATTAGAAAATTTGAATTTTCTAAATATTGTAGCATAGAAATTGCCATATTAGTTGAATCAAAACTCTGCACTATACTTGACTAATTTTGTCATTTTTACGCTTGCGTTACTTAAACTTAAAAGTAAGTAGATATTTGAAGCAAGCGAGAAATTTCTTTCGTATGCATTTCTGAGAACTGCATTGAAACTCGAGAAAGTCAGCATTTAAAATGGCATTATGCTTTTAAAATGTTACTTCATGTTGTTTTTAATTCGGATTTTTATTCAAAGACAAATGTAAATAATTAGGGTTTCATTATTTACTCCATCTTTCAAACGTTCACTTTAAAATTCTAAGAGTTAACTAGAAAATAATTTTGAGAATAAAAATTAGATAATTAACATAAGTTAAACTTAGTACTGATATATTAAGTCAGCAGATTTTTCGATAATATTAATTATTTGAAATATAAAATACTCTCTTCAAGAGAAACTGTGCTGATTTTTTTAGTATATATGCTTCGAAATGCTCGCTTATTTTAGCAAAAAACTCAATAAAATCCTATTTTAATTAATAAAAACTTCGTAAAGTTAAAATATCAGTATTTTAGTCTTTGCAAACCGAGTCTAAATAAGCATGACCGGCCAACGCTGGGACTTGAACCTGGGTCATATCACTAGGAAGAAGCGAGCTGTCAGTTGAGCAACGGCAATTCGAGTGTCAGTGTGTGAAAAAAAATCTTAAAGTCTTGCTTATTGAAATCATATTTAAGAAATAAAGTGCTTAAAAGTAAACTGGCACACCCTTTTAAAAATATCTGGGAAATTTAATTACTGAAAAATGATATCTGAATCCAAATAATAATCAGGTAGAATATAAATTTGTAATTTTCATTGAATTGTAATTTTATTTAAGTAATGCTCAAAATTATAAAATAATTACTGAAAATTGAGAGTAAGTATATAAAAATATAAAAAAAAGGTACCTTTAGATAAACAAAATTACATGGCGTAGCTAGAATTTGAAATGACACTTTTAATCCGTTTATTATTAGGATGAATAACAGGGAAAAATTGTTTTGTGAGAAATAGTTTAAAGCAGTCAAATAAACGGAGAAATTCTTAAAAAAAAGGCGGAAATTTTTGAAACAGGCTGGTACCGATTTAAAACAGAACTATTTATTTATGTTTAAACAGTTTTTTCTTGCAAAAAAATTTTTTTTCTTCTTTTTACGGAATTTACATTCCTTTTTTTTAAATGTAACTGTTTGCCGACCGGCCTGTGTAGGGGGCAGGGAACTGTCCATGCATCAAAGAGGTTCTAGGTTCGAATCCCGGGCAAGGCATGGATGTTTCTTTCTCTCTCTGTGTGTTCTATGTCCTTTCTCTCTCTGTGTGTTCTATGTCCTTTCTCCTTTGTGTGTGAATGTGACCCGCCCTATAAATGGGTTGTGGTTGTGTGCACGGTGTGGCAGAAGTCGAATTCCTGCACATAGATGGCGCCACTGAAAAACAGGAACAATCGCACCCCCACTGTCTAAACAGGCATACGACAAAAGAAAAAAAAATAATGTGACTGTTTTTTTGTTGTTTTTACATTTAAACTCAAGCATTAACTGTTTTTAATCAAGTTTCAAAGTTGTATTTATAGTCAATATTTGTTATCCTTGTTCATTTTTAAAAAAAATGAAAGATTTTTATTTTAAAAAATATTTTAAATGCCTAATTATATCATATTAATAACATGAGTTGAAGATGAAGTCATAAGGACACATCTCAAAACCCGCATAGGTAAATACTGGGCTCATTCTATTGTGCTACATGGCAATCCATCGCATGTTTTCAAAAGGTTGAGTTATAGCACACGCAAAACAGAAAACTTTTTAAAAAATATGGAATTCTGTATTTCATTAAAATCAATCGTAACAGGGGCTCTAAACAAATTTGAAAAGAACAACAAAATTTAGAATTTTAAAATTTGCTCAGAAAGCAAAACAAATCTAAGAAACCGAGTTGATTCTATGCAGTAAAAGTCTTTTTTAATCTTTTATTTTGAAATTAAAATTTATGTTGCGCTTAAATTAGGTGAATTTTAATACAAGAATTTCATTTTTTTTTTCAGAAGCACTTAAAGAGTACAACTTTTGAGCTGCAAGTAAATGCATAGCTTTTTTTTTTTTGATGACTTTATTTTCCCCTTTACAAATTCACCTTAGTTATTTTGTTTAAGCTTAAAAAAAGCTACTCTTACTCTTTGTAAGGCTTGTTACTCCAATAAAGCTACTCTTACTCTTTGTCGTATGTTTAATGAATTTTTTACAGTTGAAGGAATCTAATAAAAACCAACCAGCCCTTGGTATGGTCTAAAAAAATTGCTGAAATTAATGACATTTTTGCTGTCGTAATTGCGATCTGTAATAACATCAAATTTAACTTTCGATTTTTTTAAGAAATATAGTTTCGATGTACCATAAATTACTACTTAAAATAATTTTCAAAATTCATCATAGTTATAATATGTGCAGCACCAACCTAATTACAATTTATAATTCCTTTTAAAGCAAATTTCAATATTTTTCAAATATTATTCTTATCTAAAAATATATCATCTCCTTCAAAATATTGTGCAGTCATTAATACACAAATAAATCTCAAAAAAATTTTAAAAAATCAACCACTCAAATTTCTGTTCAGATACTAACTAAAATGGAGGCAATTATTAAAAAAATTGTCATATTCCTGAATTTCAACAGAATTTTAGCCATTTAAGTTACGCTCACCCAGACCTAGTAGAAATCAAAAGTTAGCTCTTAAATCTACAACATTGATTTCAATAAAACTGGCATTGGTTCAAACAGTTTTAAAAGCTTCAATCGAAATAAAAAGAATAGTTTTTACTTTTCTAAGTCTTCTTAAAAAAGCATTTGCTAGATCGAAATTTGATGTGAGCATAAAATCAATATATCTTTGTATCTTCAGTTTAAAAAAGAAGAAAGTATGCATATTTATAAAAAAGACCTAAAAGAGAAATAAATTTTATAGAAAATAAATTCTAGAAAAAATTAGTAGTTTGAAGGAATTAATTGATTAAGAAGTAACGACGGCATTAGTATCAAAGCTAAACCATAATACCATAATTTATAAATAGCGTTAAAAATTAAAAAAAAATATTAATGTTATTTGAACTAATGGTTGGAAAACAATGGCCAACACAAATGATGTAAAGGGTATCCATGTCCCCATTACTTTTTCATTATTATCAATCATGAATAACAAATACATAAATGATATTAATGCAATTATATTCGCTTGTTTTGGTACCTAACTCAAAAAAGAGCATTTTTTATACAACAACAAACAGAAGAAAATTATATTACTTGGGAAATGTTTTGGGGAAATTAAGCCGCAGCTACACACACAGAAGTAAATATTTTTTATCATCAGTAAAACGGCACGAGAACTAAACTGTAAAAAATTCCGAATCAAATTACGATATAAAATACCAGCACTTTTTTCATTATTATCAGCGATGAATAACCGGTAAATAAATGATATTGATGCAATTCCATTCGCCTGTTTTGGTACCTAACTCAAAAAAAGAGCATTCTTTATCCAACAACAAACAGGAGAAAATTTTATTTGTTGAGAAATGTTTTGGGGAAGTTAAGCCGCAGTTGCCTACATAGAAATAAATATTTTTCATGGTCAGTTAGACGGCAAGAGAACTACGCAGCAAAAAATTCCGGATCAATTTACGGTACAAAATACCAGCACTTTGGTTGCATAATCCGTTTTACTGTAAAATCAATTTTTACAGTAAAATATTGTACCTTAATTTTTACAGTAAGATTTATTTAAATAAAGTAATTCAGTGATTTGACAGTAATTATTACTATAAAAATTGCATAATGACAGAACGTTTTTTCCGTAACATGCTCCGGTAAAAATGAATTTTACAGCAAGCAGTAACGGCCCACTGAGTGCAGGTACCTTTTATCGTAATTTGACCCGGAATATTTTACCGTGTACTCATAATACCCATAACATATCTATCATTGATGATATTTATGTCATCAAGTTGCTTGGGTCAAAAGTGGTGGGAGTGTATAAATATAACGATAAAAGTGAAGGAATCAGTCACAGTTCTTATCAGGACTCAAATTCGGATGAAAAATGTCACAACCTTTACAAAAAATTAAAGTGTTTTGGAGCATTATTTGAGGTTATTTTGAGGTGTTAAGGTTGATCTGAAGTTTATTTGAAGTTGACTTCAAAAGCAACCTTAAAAAATCAACCATCACAGAATCATAATCAAGTTATGTGGTTATTTTCTACACACTTGAAGCTGTTTTGAGGTTGATAGAACTCTGCCTTATTTGAGCAAGCAGCATAGAGAGGTTGTTCTTGAGGTGTACATGTTATTTTTTTTCTACTCTTAGAGCATATAAATGTATTTGAGGTGTGAATAATTTCCCCCGATTTCAACTAATATTATTGCTGAGAAATATAAGAAGTGTAAAGGAAGTTGAAATTGATGTTTATTGATGAGGTTATTTTTGGTGCAAAACATAACCTCATTTTCTACCTCAGTTTATTTTTTTACGCCTGACACCCAAAAAACAACCCTATTTTGTGTAAGGGTGACTAGTGAACTATCTTCATTGCTATTTCATTTCTTCATTCAAACATCTATGCTAAGTTTTATTATCTTAAAATGGAGTGATATGCTTAGTGACAAAAATAAACTGGTCCTACACTATTAAAAACTTTGAAAATTAGTTTCCGCATAACTTGTTCTAATATTTCGCAAACTGAATACTACCCCCATGAAATAAGAGAGCTATTTTAATGCATAAAGCTGGAACATAGAGCAACGTTTGCCTTCTTTACATTTACTCAATCTGTAATACATACTGTACTCTATTTTAAATTAAAGCAACTATCATTTACACCAATTACTGCCAGGTTACTTAGTGATTGAAATTGGAGCTGCCACTTACCAAAATTGTTAAGAAATGTAAAACGATGAGTATATTTAAAATTTCTAAAAGTATTTTCGTCATATTTTTATTGTATTTTTACTTGCAATATATTTAACTTTGGAAGTTTATGTTTCAAGCTCAGATTATTTCTGTGCCTGGATTAATTAATTTCATCTGGTGCTACATGGTGCATTTTGACTGATTTTTTGATAAAATTTCTATAAACTACAAACTTAAAGCGAAGTCCTAGAAATAAATAAGTCTGAGTAATACCTGGCGAGTATTACCCGGTGCAAGTAAAATAATTAAATCCCTATTACTATTATGTAATATAAATCTAATATTACTTAATATTTGTCATTAGCAAATATGACATCATTTCAAAAATTAAGTTTGTATTTCTTATTTTTCAAAACAATACGTTGAGTTTTTATTTAATACATCAATTAACTTGAGGTTAATATATCATATTTTTTATTTCATACCTTAATTTAAATATTCAATTTAATAACTCAAAATTATGGAATAGATGCATAAGTAAAACTTAAATGGTGAATTCTGAGAACGAACGCTATATTTTCTTACACAATAAAATAATTTAAAAATTCAAGTAAAGAAAGTATTTAATTTAATTTCCCATGATATAATTTAAAAATATATAAGTTAAGTTATAATTTTAAAACTACGACAATTGGAGTTAAAAATGATTTTTTTTTTAATTTCATACCTTATATATTTTCAACTTAATAACACAAAATTATTCTATAATAGATGCATAAGCATCTATTCTCGATTGAATATAATAATGATAGGATAGTATATAAATGGGATATTTTGAGAACAAACACTATATTTTCTTGCACAATAAAATAATTAAAAAATCAAGTATGAAAAAAACGTTATTTTTATTTCCCATGACATAATTTAAAAATACATATCTTAAGTTTTCCTTTAATATATACGAAACTTGAGTTAAATATGTACTATATTTTTTATACCATACGAATCTTATATTTAATATCCCAGAATTTTAGAAGAGATGAATAAATATGCTTTAAGTGAACTATTTTGAGAACAAACAAGTACAGAAATTATTTATCCTTATTTTCTATGCCATAATTTAAAATTATAAATGCTGAGTTTTAATTTAATAACTACACAACTTGAGTTAAATATATCCTATTTTTATTTATACCTTTCAAATCTTTCATTTAATAACCTAAAAGTTTGTAATGGAAGCATAGGAATACTTTAAATGGGGCGTTTTGAGAACTAGCGCCATATTTTCTTACACAACAAAACTGTTTCGAAATTCAAACATGAAAAGTATTTTTTTCCGTGACATAATATAAAAATATGCATGTTAAATTTTTATTGAATAACTATACAACCTGAGTTAAGTATTACCTATTTTTATTTCATACGTTAAATATATTTCATTTAATGACCTAAAATTCTAGAATAGAATCATAAGTATACTTTAAATGAGATATTTTGAGAACAATCACTATATTTCACAAAATAATAAATATCACTGCACAACAAAATAATGTAAAATTTAAAGTATAGTAAATATTTATTTCCCGTGACATAATATAAAAATATGGATGTTAGGTGGGTTTCCATTTAATAAGTACGCAACTTAAGTTAAATATGTCCTCTTTACATTCCATGCCTTACAAAACTCCCATTTAATTGTCTAGAATTCTGGAACAGGTTGCACTGTTTTCATAGCTTATAATGACAGAAATAATATTTTATATTGCCAAGTAGATTAAATCTAAAGACATATATTGCGTTGATTTTTCTCTTTTTTCTGTCTTTCCTCACTTAGTGTCCACATCCGAGTCAGCCATTAATTTCCATTAATCGAGTAAACGGATTCTTGGCTGGCTATAGTCCTGATTTAGAAGAATTTCCGCGGTGACAACCTTAATGCCATTTTGAGTTTAAAAGAAAACCTTTGAAGAAGAACATCATTTTTCACGTTGCATTTTTAAAAGTTACTCAGAAACTGTTTTGAATCTAGTTTTATTTTGCACTCTGTTTTCTGATAACTTCTGGGGTAAGAGGGGGAAAAAATACTCGAGGAGACGTCAGAAGTGTGTAGTAAATGGTGGGTGAATGATAAACGAGTTTCGATTAGCAATGAATGTGTTTGAAAGGAGCTAACTTATACATTGGAAAAACGGTCTATTCAGAAAGCAGAAGAACGTCAGAAACACTTTAGTGACATGTGCTAAGGATTGGATTGGCAATAACAAAAGCGTCATCGATTTGTAAATAATCCTGGAAAAAATAGAAAAGATTGATTCGTTTTGCTTTTATCATTTAGTATATCTGTGTTAGTGATTTATTACCTCAGTTCATTTAAAAAAATCGCATTGTTTCTTATCGAGACTCTTTTGCTTAGTTTCTTGATAAAAAATTAAGCAAAGTATAACGCAAATTGCAAAAAGAAATAAAAAAGATTAAGTTGTTAACTAAGCTTGATGTTGGATTATTTAGGATGATTGGCAATAAGTAAAAAGAAAATAGTTTTAAAAAATTTAAAATAAGAAATAAATTAAGAAAAATATGTAAAATAAAATAGAATGAAACAAAATAAATGCGAAATTATTGGCATTGAATTGATTGTTAAATTTGAAGAAATTTCTGAGACTTAATTGCTGTTGTGAATTTTCATAACTCACAACAGCTTATGTCATCAACTACTTTACTGATTAGTGATTAGAATTTGAAATAAGTATTGGCAGAAACAGAAGCTTCATTGATTTGTAAATATTTCTGGAAAAATGGAAAATATTGATTCGTTTTACTTTTATCATTCAGTATATCTGTGTTAGTGATTTATTACCTCAGTTCATTTAAAAAAATCGCATTGTTTTTATTCGAGACTATTTTGCTTAGTTTCTTGATAAAAAATTAAGAATTGTATAACGCAAATTGCAAAAAGAAATAAAAAAAGATTAAGTTGTTAGCTAAGCTTTTTAGTGTTCTTAAATTCTAATCTTTTGCTCTCAAATGTCGGATTATTCAGGATGATTGGCAAATAACTAAAAAGAAAATTGTTCTAAAAAATTAAAAATAAAATAAATTAAGAAAATAGGTAAGCAAAAATAGAATAAAAACGAAATAAAGGAAAAATTATTGGCATTGATTTGTTTGTTAAATTTGAAGAAATTTCTGAGACTTAATTGCTGTTGTGAATTTTTATAACTTACAACGGCTTATGTCATCAACTACTTTACTGAATAGTGATTCGAATTTGAAATAAGTATTGGCAATTACAGAAGCTTCATTTATTTGTAAATATTCCTGGAAAAATAGAAACGTTTTGCTTTTATCATTCACGTATATCTGTTTTAGTGACTTATTACCTCAGTTTCATTTAAAAAAATCGCATTGTTTCTGTTTGAAACTATTTAACTTAATTTCTTGAAAAAAAATTAAGCAAGAGAACTTCATAAATTGCAAAAAAGAAATTAAGTTGGTAATTAAGTTTTTCAGTGCTTTTAATTTTTAACCTTTTACTAATAATGAATGATTTAAAAAGGATTGAAAATAACAAAAAAGAGAATATTTCTTAAAAAATAAAATAAAGTATAAATACAATAAAATAAATAAATAAAAATGGAATAAAAGGAAAATAAATACCAAATTCTTGGAATTGATTTGTCTGCTAAATTTGAAAAAAAAATTTATATACTTAATTGTTTTTGAATTTTTATAATTCACAACAGCATACGAATTACTGTATTGACTAGTGATCATGATATGATAGGCAAAAGCAAAATGTACACTGATTTGCAAATAATTCCGGAAAATTTATAGAAATGATTCTTTTTTTTTCATTTTGCCTTTAACATTTGCGTATATCTGCGTTAGCGATTTATTACCTAAATTTATTTAAAAAAAAACATATTTTCATAACGTAAGAACGTGCACAGATTAAATAAAAACAATGTAAAATTAATAATTAATAAAAGAATATAATGACGAAAGATTTTTTCCGGCACTTTAAAGTAACAAAAGCTTTTTGCAGATTTTTAACTGCGTATTTTCCTATTTTTAATATGAAACTACGCTTTAAATTCCGGTTTCCACATTTACCAGAAAGAAATGGGATTATATAGAAGGAAAGGTTCTTTCTACGATAATCAAAAACTGGATTTTAATTTTCGGTAGCAGCAATCCACGACTGGCAAAATTCTTTTAAAACCAAAACATAATTTTTTTCGCCATTAATCTCTTTAATGAATTTACTATTTAATATTGTTTTATTTCATATCTTCTTAGTAGAATACTTATTTTACTTTGTCAAAATTTTAGTCGTAACATTTAACAGTGATTGTAACTGTCACCTGAAAATATTTTGACTAGTCCTGACACTTTGGACATCTTGCAACAAATTAGTGACTGTCCACAAGAAAATCTCTATTAAGGCATTTGCCTTGATATAGTTGAAACAGTGCATAGGACCCACGGTCCTATGTAGTGTCTTATTGTTTGATTATTGATTTATTTTTCATGTCAATAACATGACAACCAGCCGACAGTGTATGAAATTTTCATGCAAATTATTTACTATTTCACACAAAATCCGAAATTTTGATGATTCCTCTTTTCTGATATTTTTGTATATAATCAAGTTCAAAATAATTATAATAATTATAATAATATAATAAATATAATAATTTTTTTAAATAATCAATTTCAAAATAATTATAATAATTTTAATAATATAATAAATATAATAATTTTTTTAAATAATCAATTTCAAAATAATTATAATAATTTTAATAATATAATAAATATAATAATTTTTTTAAATAATCAATTTCAAAATAATTATAATAATATAATAAATATAATAATTTTTTTAAATAATCAATTTCGAAATAATTATAATAATATAATAAATATAATATTTTTTTTAAATAATCAATTTCAAAATAATTATAATAATTATAATAATATAATAAATATAATAATTTCTTTTTAAATAATCAATTTCAAAATAAATTTAAATGCTTAGAAATATTTTTCTTATTTTTTGCACGGAATTTATTTTTATTAATAAGTGTGTGTCTATTTTAAGCACATAATTTCCAAAAATAATTACTTTTGTTACAATTCTGGAAAATGGACATAATTAAATAATTCAAACGAGTACAAAACATTTGCAAGTGAATAAATTATAATTCTTGAATCAAAACAGAAAAAAACACAGTCTGTTTTTAAAATGATATCGGTAATAAAATAAATCAGAAACATTTCTTCTAATCTTTATGAGTAATGACTGTTATCTCTTGTGACAGTTTTCTCTGCTTGGTACTTTCAGTGCTTTTGACCATTTCCACCACAAGTGCCAACGACAGAAAACGAGAGGTTTAGAAACGATCATCAATTTTATCTTTAAAATTGACGCTCGGCAAGATCTGGTTGCGCTGAAATCGCAATTACTTCAAAATTAGCATATCCACAGATAACTAGTGTAGAATGTCGAATGATTTATAGCAAGCGTTTACTTAGACCTAGTTCATGGTCTGCAAATTAGGGCTGTGTTTACATGGGACTGGGTGGATATGGTTGTTTAATGATAGATTTCAGAAATTCTAGGTAGGTCTCTAATTTTATTTACGTACTGTAAACTATTTTGACCCTAGAGTTAAAGTATCTATAGTTAATTCAACCCTGATAATTGGTAATGATTATAAGTAGTTAATTAAAATGTATCAGTGTGAAAAGTATAGAAAGAATAAGGAACATAATGATTTTGCAAAGCAGCTGTTTCAAAAGTATAGATCTACTGAACCAAACGTTAAATTAGTGTTTAATTAACAATACAATATTCCACATTTTTACAAACTAAGCTAATAAATATTATTTGACATAGTTTCTTCAAAAGTTTGTAAACAGCTTGTTTCGATATATGCTAATTCGTAGAAGCAGCTTTCGTCAAGTGGTCGCTTTCGTCAAACAATACTTTTGCGAGTTTGTACTGAGACAATATATGTAATCAAGACTACCAGAGTATGGTAAAATTAACCATGTTTCTGGCTCTATGACCTTGGAATATTATAATACTATGATGAAATTAACCATTTTCTGTGCTCGGTAATTTTTACCTCAGCGCTTTCGTAATGATTTTTATTAAATTAACAATAAATTATAGTCTTATTATATGTGATAAAATTTGGTTACTGAGTTAAAATTTGGTAATTTTATCATGATGCTTTGGAGCAAGGCATAAAAACCATTTATTAGATTAAATTTATTTTTGAGTTTTGTATTTTTGAATAAACGTGCGGTACTAAGAACTATAATTTTAAAACCAGAAACGGTAAACCATTACAAAGTGAGCAGAAAAATTACCTAAATAAATGTCTTAAATACCAAATATTTCGACTTCCTTAACCCAGAATTATGGTTTTTCTTACTAGAAATGTAAGTACCAGACATGAGGTAGATTTTCCAGAATATTTTTCTATTCCATGTGCCTACATGGTTTCTATCGAATACATACCCATACACTTCTCCTTACAACGGAATTTTCATAGTTGTAATAAATATTTTTCCGTTTGGCATCAAAGATCATGTAGCTATATTTTATTTAAATGGAATTAAAGTAATTTTTTCCTCTGCATTCATATAAATAATTTAACCAGATATATTAAATATAGGAAAGTAAGTCGGTTATGTTCTGAAATTCTATCATGATAACTTAGAGCATGGCATAAAAATCACATATTCGGTAAAATTTATTTTTGGGTTTTATATTTTTTCTAAACGTAGGCAAATTAGATCTTGAATTTTGAGAACAAAAATTTCCGGTAAACCGAAACCGTATGAACGGAAAATTTCTAAATGATTGGTGTAAATACCGTATATTTTGGTTTTATTAACCAGGGTTGTGTATATTTTCAGCCCTATAATTTCGATTCCCTTTTTGGGTCTGAAAAATTTTTTACAGCTGTAACTGTCTATACTTTTCTAGTATATTATACGCATGCTTAAGCTGATATACAGCTGTGTAAGCTGATATACCGCTCATATCAAGAGAAAAATGTTAAAAAATATCATTTACATGACCCGCAGGTTGTTTTAAACTTCAACTGTTGAATATCTGTAAACGGCATTTAAGTTCATTATTTTATTTTCATTAGGATAAATCAATACAAATAAAAGAAAATAAATAAATGGCTAAGTTGCTGGTAAATGAATCATAGTGTTAATTCGGATAAAGGAGATAATAACAACACAAGAAAAGTTAGGAAAAAATACACAGAAAATTAAGTAATTTCATGAGAAATGTATGAAAAGCATATAAATTATATTATATGCTAAAATTACATGCCAAATTACATGCCAAATTATATGCCAAAACATATGGTTGGTGCCACTCCGAAACAGAGAGATACGTGGTTCATGCTTGGTTCTAACAATGTAATGACTTTTATTTAAGACTGATGCATCGTAAATAAAACCAAACCAAGAAATTAAACCTTAAATTAACACGAATCCTCACTTGGGGATCTTAAAAACAATATCGAATTGCATAGATACATATTGTAACAAATGAAATAATCTTGCCAAACATTTTATGAAAGAACTGAAAAAAAGATATTCAAATGCTTCTTAAGAAACTGTAACTTACATGGGCTGGGGCAGTGTAAATATTTCAGACTGAGGCTTCGTAAATAAAACCAAATCTAGAAGTTAAACTAAAATTAACACAAGGAAAAACATGAAAAGTCACGCAAGAAATTACAAAAAACCATAAAGAAGCGAATGAGTACTAATTGCAGCATGCAATAATCTAACAAAATATTTTACAGAGGAACTGAAAAAAAATTAAATTCGAATTTTTCAAGGAAACTGTAAATTACATAATAAATTAATTATATTTTTTTATATTCTGTTCTTTTCGTGTATTCGTTATGAAACTTATTCAAAGTATTATTACAAAAAATTTTATCTTAAACATGTCTTTCTACAATAATAAAAAATAAAGCATTTTATATGATAAATAGCATAAAGAGGCTAAGCAAAAGAATTAATAATTGGGCAGGGGAAACTAAGTTATTAAAAATACAATTGTGCTATTATTCTTTTCTCTAAAGAATGATAAACAAAAACCAAGAGTTGAACTTGCTCTGTGGAATGCTTAGTTCTTGAAAGGATTTTAAATGTTTAAGACTACTTAGAATCCTTTCCTATTGTTCACTTCCCTTCGAAGGAAAATAAAAACGTATTTTTCTCTGGAGAGTTTACCATAAGTTTCGCTGTTTCAAAGATCAATAAGAAGTTATATGGATACGGAAAAGAGGTATCTCAAACTTACTTTCACTTAATTAGAGGGTCCGTGTATTCTTGTTTGAAGTTAAAACTTTCTTTCCTTCCCTCTGAGGGAAAATCTCAGAAACACTCTCAACTTTGTAAAGTTTTGCTGTCAAATTTATCCTATTAGTGCAAGTCACATTCATACCTTTATTTTATCATTTTCAATTTACTTCACAACTGCAGGGTATTCAGGTACTGCGCAATTAAGTTGGACATATACACTGTAACAATATTTGGGAATTATTAAGTATTTTCTTTTAACTATTTCATCTTTGAATTGAAAAAGTTGCACATAAATCTTAATAGTTTTATGTAACTACTTTTAGTCATAGTCCTATGTAACTACTTCACTTTTATTAACCTACTTTTTAGAGCATTAGTTAGATCAACAGCTTCTATTTCTAAACATTCCAAAGTTTCTTTATTCATTAGAGTTATTTTCTTTTAACCACTTAATCTTTCAATTGAAAGAAATTACATGCATAAATCTTTATAGCTTGATGTAAAAACTATCCAATTTTTAGAGCATTTGCTAGATCAGTGATACTATAGTATACATAGTCTTATGTAACTACTTTACTTTTAGTAACCTACTTTTTAGAGCATTAGTTAGATCAACATCTTCTATTTCTAAACATTCTAATGTTTATTTTTTCATTAGAGTTATTTTCTTTTAACCATTTAATCTCTGAATTGAAAAAAATTACATATATAAATCTTTATAGCTTGATGTAAAAGCTATCCAATCTTTATAGCATTTGCTAGATCAACGACTTGTACTTCTAAACATTCGAAAGTTGCTTCGCTAATTAAAATTATGTTATATTAACCATTTAATCTTTATATTGAAAAATTTACCTACAAATCTTTTAGAGCATTTGTTAGATTCACAGCTTGCATTTCTAAACATTAAAAAGTTACCTTATTTATTCTTTCAAATGTCATCTTAAGTTTTCGAGACTCAGATATTAAAAAAATGGTAGAAAATGTGGTATCTATGACGATTACGAAGTTTAGAATTAAGTGAACTCGTAGGATTTAATTTCTTTTATGAATTCAAATAATTAGATTTATTTAACATGCTAAGTTAATTTAATTTATTACATAAAAAATGTAGAGCATTCTTCTAACGTATTTCTTTACACTCTTATACTGAAAAAAAAATCAATTTCAATAATAATAAAAATAATCTATTACAAAAAATATATTTAACATACGAATTAAAAGCTGTGCTTTCTAAATTCAAAGAAGAAAATTATTCTTGATATTTGATTCAAATAATGTAGAAAAAAATTAGAAGAAATATTTTTCCAGAAAAAAAAATACAATCATGTCCCTTTACTGTCAGTTCAACAATAATGTCCCTTTATAATACAAGACAAAAAAAAATTCAATATTTTTACTAATACAAACACCTGAAACGGTGTCATAGGTATCAGAATTTTGAAAGAAACTTCTTTGAGGTTTTTATTTAATAAACAGATAATTTAAACAAAAATTATTTTCTAATTAACCATAAATTATATCTATCGACTGAAAGAATGATATTCTTTTGCGCAAACAAACAATGATGCTGAATTATAATAAAAGACAAAAAAAAATATTTTGCATTTTGTTTAGTAAAAAATAAACTGGAATTAATGACATATAGGTATCGGGATTTAAAAAAACAAACTACTCTGACCTTTCTATATTAATAATCAGATCATTTAAACATGAATTATTATTTCCTCCGATAATAACTATCGATAGAAAGAATGATATTCTTTTACGCAAAAAAGCAATGATGCAATGATTCTAAATTATAATGTAACACAAAAAAAAGAACATTTATAAAAAAAGGGATGAAAATATATATATATATATATATATATATATATATATATATATATATATATATATATATATATATATATATATATATATATATATATATATATATATATATATATATATATATATATATATATATATATATATATATATATATATATATATATATATATATATATATATATATATATATATATATATATATATATATATATATATATATATATATATATATATATATATATAATATATATATATAATATATATATATATATATATGTATGTATGTAAATTAGATAGATAGGTAGAAACAGAATTGGTTGCATAGTTATCAGAATTTTAAAAAAATATTCTGACTTCTCTATTTTGAAATCAGATTATTTAAAAAAATTTTTTTCCAAAAAATAACTATCGACAGAAAGAATGATATTCTTTTACCCAAAACAACAATATTGTTCAATTCTGATATTTTCCCATATTCTTCCATATTTATTTAAATGAAAAGAAAACTAGAATCGATTTCATAGGCATCAGTTTTTTTTAAAGTTTTTGACGTTTCTATTTAATAAACAGAACATTCAAACATGAAGAAAAAAAATCTACTCAAGCAACAGGGAGTCAATATAATGTATTTCCCAGCGTGGTACAAAATAGAATCAACGGAAACTTCTTACCCACAAAACAAATGAGAAAAAAAAAGGTCGGACAACAAAGAAACCGTCATAAGTTTTGAAACAATTTTCTTCTATACAACACGATTTTAATAAAAGTTCTGATAGGTACAGTGTTTACTAAGATATTTAAGGGCATTTTTCTTAAAATAAGGATAAATTTGTGTATAATAATGACTTTTTTAAAAAAGAATTTTTTGAATATTTAAAAAAAAAAAAGTAGTAAATAAACTTTTACTAAATTTACAAATGAAGAGCTTCAGACGTAAGATAAGCAATTATTTTAAAATTCTTTTGGACTGCATTTTAACTATGCATCAATATTTTAATGAGCCATGAAAGCAGGTTTATAAGAAAAAATAAAATAACTGAAAGAAATAATATGGTATTTATATTCTGAAAACAATAACCCTCATTTGTCCACCTAGGGAACATTTAAAGTAAGTTTTTTTCAGAATTTTTTATTTTATTTTTTTATTTTTTTTTTTTTTATCAAGTCACTGTCTCCGATTAAATGGGGAATCGATTTTAAATATTCATTCTATGCATTTACCAGAACCAATGCCTCCTGTAACTGAAAGCCTCTACACGGATTTTTATCGGTAGTCCGATCAGACCACTATGAAGTTAAACCAGTTTACAGAAGAGCCATTCAATAGAACATCTAATAAAAAGAAGAAAGTAGTAGAAAATATATTTTTAATTTACGCATGTGATTGGTTTCTCTTATTTACTTTTCAGCCGCCGCAGATTCAATTCTCAAAATATTTATGGTAAATTTCTCTCACTTACTTTTTAACTAGAATTTGGAGTCATGCATTCAACTGGTTCACTTTAAAATAGTTTGTGCAGATTACTTATAAAAACCGCGCGGTATTTTTAAGACCGTTCATCGTTAACCTCATCGTAAATTCATCGTTAAGGGGTTAATAAATAATATCGTGAATTATTTGAATGATGCCTAACTGATTTTTATAGTTGTCAGAATAGACGCTTTAACACGAATTTCCCAGACAAACTAGTGATATTCGTAGACAAATAGAGTAAGTTTTCAAAAGTTATGCAAGCAGAAACGAAAATTATGGTAAACGCAAGCTTTACTAAATTTAACTGAAAAAGGTTACTATGACCTGGAAAAGATCAATAAACAGTAGTTGAATTCTAGCTTCCACTTAAGTATAACGTAAACATTCTTAGGGTTTTTCTACCAACATGTATTTCCTGTATATTTATATTTTTTATGGATACAAATAACTTGAAATATCAGAATTTACGAATTTGTTACCAGAATTTGTTACCAGGTCAATTTTTTTTTCAAATTGTAGCAAACTACAAAAAGTCTCAATTTTCTCCTAGAGCATTCGACAGCCACATTGTTTTCCTCATTTCTCAACAACTAGTGTACCTCATTGTCATAAGAACTATACTTATTCATTTAACTTATTTCAAACGAAAAAAGAATATTTAACTTTCAGTTTATATAAAAATTTCAGTTTATAAAAAAATATTTAATATAAACTTAAAAACTAATATTTACGGTTTTATTTTAGTTCAGCATCACGCAAAGATTAAAAGTTCCAGAGTTTTCAGATTTTATTTCAGTCTCAAATTGTTATAAATTTCTTCTTTTTAATCAGTTTTCTTCTTTTTAAAAATATTTCTAAGGTACTTTTTATGATTCTCCTTGTGAAAGGACGAGGCTGTTTCGAAGTTTCGCTTATTAAAGTTGACAATTTTGAAAACAAGAGGTCAATTTCATTCTGGTCTCATAGCGCGCTAATTAGAAATAAATAAACGAAAAAGTCAATTTAGATATAGAACAAATCAATCTTTTTAGAAGGTATATATATATATATATATATATATATATATATATATATATATATATATATATATATATATATATATATATATATATATATATATATATATATAATATATATATATATATATATATATATATATATATATAAAATATTTGTTTTATCCGATTTGATATTAATTTATTCGTCGATATTATTATATTTATTCGATATTTCGATATATTGATATCTGCTGAGAATTTATTAGGAGAGACATCAGTGTTCTGAGTACCAGTTAAATTCATACTACGCTAGTAGACATATGCATACTGGGCAGTGATACTTGACCTTAAAAAGCAACGATGTAGGGCATACCGGGTAAATATATACTGGGCAATGGCACTGAACCTTAAAAAAATATTAATGTAGGGCATATCGGGCAAATGCATGCCAGGTAGTTGCACTTAACTAGTCTATTATATATTTCGGACGAAGCGACCATGAGATATAAGCGACCATGTGATTGTTAACATTCACCGGTGGAAGTCAACAATCATCAATTTCGGTCATTCACAGTATTATATATATATATATATATATATATATATATATATATATATATATATATATATATATATATATATATATATATATATATATATATATATATATATATATAACACCCAGTGTTTAGTCTCCAAACAGGCTTGGTACATATTTTATCGACCCACTGAAGAGATGCAAGGCTGAGTTAATCTTTTAAGATCCTGAGAATAGAATTTAGGACTTATGGTACAGTGGCACGAAACGCTATTACCAAGACCACTGGGGTAAGTTCAGGCGGCTATGGCCCTCTATGGGCTGCCGTACCACTGAGTTCAGTTTAGTTAGATGATGACATTATTTCTTATCTTGAAAATATCGATGATAAGACCACTTTCGATGATTTTTCACTTGTTTGAAATAAAAGGAAAATAAAATTTAAACAATATAATAAAGAGCAATATAATAAAAAGTCCGATGCAATAAAATGTCCATTATAATAAAAAAACAAGTATTTAAAACTAAACAGAAATTCAATAAATAACTCTATTACAATGTTTTAAAAATTCTTATTAATAAAATATATTAGTATACAAATTCATTTGAAATTTTTATACTAATAGAGCAAAATAGCTTTTATTATTGTTGAATTTCCCTTTAGAAGTGCTACAACTTATTCCTCCATTTTTCAGGCTTTTTATTTTTCAATTGTGTTTTATTCGCTGAAGTTAAAAGCAAAAGGACAAGTTAAAAAATACATATTTAAAACAAATGAAAAACATACTCAACCGAAACCTGACTTATAGTTTTCCCGATTTACAAAGTGTTACATTTGTAACAATCAATATTGCAGAAATTAATTTTTCATAGTCTTACATCCACCGACTTCCAAACAAAACAAAAAAATTCTTTCTGGTAATTTTCTGAAGAGATGTTATTGAATTACTCCAAGAATAACCTGAGGTCAGGAGTACGATAAAAAGAAGGTTGTCACGTGATCACGACATCTCGGTTTTTAGCACTCAGTAAATTAGGTTTCGCCATACATTCCAAGATCATTAGAGTTTGAATGAATGAAGAATCTTGAAATTTTGTCATTTTCTTTGATTTTTTTTCCCTTTCTTTTTCTCGCTAATTCGGTTTTTCATTTAATCTATGATTTGACAAAGAAAATTTTCTTTTTAAATTTAAAGGCAAGGAAAGTGTTAAATTCTTTTACGAATGATTTGTTTTTGATTTTATACATACATTAAATATATATCCGATGCTAGAACTAAGATTTTTTTTTCTCTATTACAAAATGGATTTTTGATTTTGAAATTGATTTGTAGATTTATATTGAGTTAGAATAGGTATAAATGTTCATAAACTTTTTTTAAAAGAATTAAAGTAATTTTATTGCATTAAATTATTTTAGTTTTTTATTTCAAAGAGATTCATTTAATCATGTTTAAGGCAATCAAGCAAAGTAAGATTCAAAATTTGTAATCATATTAAAATGTGTAATTTATTCAACGGAATAAAAATGTATAAAAAAATGTATACATTTTAAACTACATTTCCCACTCTTCTCATTTTCAGTTAAATGTGTAGTTTTAGAAGAAGTGTATGATAAAATAAATATTACTTTATAATTTTTATTTCTGATTAAATCAATCTATACAAAAAATTAAAAAGTTGCGATATTTCATTTTAACACGTTCACGCCGGGATGACCCACCGGTGGGTCACGCTAGATTGTTTCATCTTGGCAGCGCACCGGAGTAAAAACTGGTAACAATAAATTTCATTTTTTGGTTTTTTTCCGGGAAAAATAAAAATCCATAACTACCAATTGTTTTTAACGGATGCAATTTTTATATTGAATTGCTTCTTCGCCGTGTTAAATTTCCTTACAGTGAATTGTTATTGTTGGGAATAGATTAACTCCTCCCGAATATTATTTAATATTGAAATAGTTCTCCTACCAGTATTTTCTCTTTTCCCGAACCAGTATTTTCGCTTTTCCCGGCGTGAACGTGTTAAATTCATTTTACTTCAATCAAGAGTCGTAAAAGTGCACTTTTTTTATTTCTAATAAAATCAAATGGAAAACAAGATAAAACTAAGTTTTCGTGGAAAAGAAAGGGATAACATGTTTCTTCAAGAAAAGGTACGAAAAGTAAAAGTTTTTTCTTTTCCTCAAAAATATTTAATTATTTATTTTTGATTATGCTATGTAATATTTTATTTATTTATTTTTGATTAGATAATGCTATGATCAAATTATTATTTGTGTATTTTGCCCGACATTTTCAAAAGATATTTTTTTTAAAAATAACATGTTAATTTAGCTGCGTTGAAGAAGAAATTTCAACAAAATGACGCAGCGAGTACCATACTAAATTTTACAACACTTCAAAACATCCTTCACTATGGTCTTACAAATTGATAAAATACGCGGAAAATTGAGTAGTTTACAATTGTTCTCATATTCACGGAATATCCGCATGTGAGTTTTATTTTCAACAAACTATCTTTACTTACCAAACAAATTTGTTTTTACAGTTTTTCCTCATTCAATATCGCTATCTTCTTCAATTTTAAGAGTACTTCCTATCACCTATTCTAGATTATTCTTAGTTAAAATATTATGGCAAAAAAGTTATTGTTACGTTTTTTCCCCTTTCAAACTTGCTATCTTTTTGAATATTAAGAATACTTCTAATAAGCTATTCTTGATTATCTAATATAGCTTAGCTGAAATTTCATAGCGATATTTTAAAAAAAGATTTAATTAAAAAAGAAGAAAATGGAAAGTGTTATTTCTCTATTTTATTCGTTTTTTAGACTGCCCGCAATCTATTTAAAAAAATAAATTTTCGCATATTTGTTTCATAACTTTGAAAATATTTCCGTATAAAACTACTATTTATATTTATATATAAATAGTAGTTTTATACGAAAATATTTATCACTTACGAAGAGATAATTGTTGCTAACCGTATCTGGATGTTGACAGAGGCTGTGTCATATTTTTAAATAAGACACCAATAGGATTTTTTTTAAAAATAGTCTCCTCTCATTATAACGTTGCACTATGTCCTCATTGAGATGTTAACGTGATACATCAGTGACAAATGTGACTTTTAGCAGCGTTCATACATCACCTCCTACATCAGAATGCCTCCACACGGTATTTCATAAGCACACTGCACAGACTATCTAAAAAGTGAGCCAGTTTTGTGCATGAACCTAAATTCTATTTTTAAAGTATCCGTCCGTTCGTTGTTGTAGAACTGGGCATCTGAGGCCTAAATGGCCCTTATCCCATTCATCATGAAATATCCCATAAAGGACATACATAAGAAAGTTGTATCGGTGGTTCGGAAAAGAACCTGAAATGAGATAAAACAATGAAAGGCATCATGTAAGATGTAGCAGGCTTGATGGTGAGGCTCCTCATCTACGTCTTTTGGACTGGGAGAAGGGAGATGAGTAATGAGATGACTTTTTCGTCTTTCAAAAGTTCCTTGATGATCCTTAGGACCTTCACATGCACTGCTGGATGCATCTTGTGGTATACGCGAGAAGGGGAGATAATTTCGCATCGGCAGAGCACCACAAGCCCTTAATTTTTAAAGTGATTGATTGTCATATATATTTGAGAATTCAATCTGTAGTAGTTGACAAGTAAATAAGACAAACCAATAATGTTCAAAAATTAAAACAAATTTCTTAGACATATCCAGGGATGCCAACTTGCTCCGCTTTCTAAAATAGTATTTTCCAGTGGTAGCGAAATTTAAGTTACTTTTAGTTAGCATTTTTCATTCTAAGTAATTTTTTCACCACTAATTATCAAAAATTATAAGTATCATATAAAATGCAACGTTTAAGAAATTAACTACTGGTTACTCTATTAAAAAGTAGGCGTAACTCCCTTCCTTAACGAATTTTACTATATATAATTTGCTACACCACTTATTAAAACTATTCCAGAAAGCGGAGCAGTTGGCATCCCTGCATATCTTTGCTACCACTTTCTTTTTTTTACTAGATTTTCTAGTAAATGGCTCTTTCCTAAACTGGCTTTACCTTCAATAGTGGTCTGATCGGACTACCCTTAACCCCTTTTGCGCCGACTGTCACAAATACGTGCCGGCATAAAACCGTATCAATCAGGGTAAAAATATAAAACTGATAATCAAAGTATTTCTTTAGCAGTTTATTTGTGGGAGGAGTTATAATTGTTTGATTTATTTAATTCACCATTACTTTGTTCAAAAATAAAACTATTTAGTTATACTTTGAATTAACATTGATTATATATATGATTAACTAACAATAAGTAAAGTAAGTCTGTCAAATTAGCAACGACTACATTTTAGTTATCGTTTTTATTTAATTACAAATTGATTCTGATTTTGTACGAATGCTTTTCTGAATCTCCCGTCCCCAAGGGTTAACCCTTTTGAAGGCCGTGGTAAGTATACTTACCACCACGTTTTTCCACTTTTTATTTAGGTTTCCATTTTTCAATAACTTCAGCTTTCATGAAGTGAGTTTGAATAAAATTGGTAACCATTTGTCACTTTAAAAAAACGTATAAAAGTTATAAAATACAAAATTCCGTTTTGAAGTTTGTAGCACTTGAGGAATTCATATTATAAATAAAGAAAATAAAAGTCAGTAAGTTCCCTAACAGGTCATGTTAAATATATTTACCCCCCAAGAATGGCATTTTTTATAATCTAAATGAGTTGTTTTTTTTTATATCAATTACTGCTCTTAAAACAATATCAATTCCAAAAATACTTTAATTTACTTTTACTAGAAATAAAGGGGCCCGTTAAAGGGTTAAGAAACAGTGTGGAGGCTTTCAGTTATAAGAGGCGTTGTTCATACGCACCTGAAAGAAAGTTTGTTTTATTATTATGTTTGTAGCTACCAGAATATTTTATTTTCTCTAATTAAAAATATATAGATTCGAAAGTGGTTGATAGGAAATTGAATCTATATATTTTTAATTCGATAGAAAATAAATACTATATTGGTCAGCTTCACAAAAAATAATCTAAACCAAAATTAATTTTTCCAGGTGAGTTCGACCCCTGTTTAAATTGTAAATAAAATTATTTAAAAGTTACCATCACCAAGAGATCAAAGTCACAATATATTGTAAATTATTCATATATGATAAAATAAAATGAAGTAACGTCTTAGTAATACTAAAACTTCTTCGGTACAATTCAAAAATGACACACTTTCGTCTGGTGTGACTGCTTGTGACTTAAAAGTATGACTTTAAAGTGTGATGAATCTTTAACAATTTGTGTCATCAAAAATGTCGCCACACATATTGTTTTCAGCATTTTTTTTTTCAGAAAAAAGACAGGAAAATTCCAATTTACGAGCCATTTTACCTCTTGCATTACGGACAGTTATCAAAGACCCAGAAGCCCTGAATGATTGAAACTTTTTATGGACCGCACATGTACACAGTCAACTGTATCTAAAAATCTGTTTTCAGCAACTTCAAGTTGTATACTTTCTATCTTTATGATTTAATTTCGTTTAACATTCTATTAAACTGGAATATATCATTTTTAAACTAATATTTAGTATTTGTGGAAAGTTTAGATAAAGTTAGATCTTAAAAACTATAAAAAATTATTATATATTTTTTTTGTTTAAAAAAAATAAATTCCCTTCATTTGTATATTGCTTCGTTATTATATATTTCATTTTGGTATTGAACATTTTAACAACAAAGAGAACTTTCATAACAGCATACTTACTAGCATTTATTCACTATTTTCATTTTTTTTATCTTACAATTTGATAAACATACATATAGCAACGCCTCCTATAACTGAAAGCATCCACACGGTTTCTAATAGGTAGTCCAATCAGACCACTATAAAAGTAAATCAGTTTATGAAAGAGCCATCTTAATAGAAAATCTAGTAAAGTGAGAAAGTGGTACCAAATATATGATTAAAAATTTATTTAATTTATGAATATGATTGGTTTGTCTTATTTACTTGTCCACCACTACAATTCCCTTTTCTCTTTCTCTCTTTATTTAGATAAACTGGGCGCCTGCGCTGTGCTCCATTCATCATTAAATTGCATACTGTAAGGTAAAATACATTGATTTGGCAAACAATGTGGTAACCTTAAAAAAAGCCGTTTGCTTGTGAAATAATAAAACAATGAAAAAATTCAATATGACAAATTGACGTTTTGGCATAACACTAGAAATATTGATTGCAGACTCAAATTGAAAATAAAGGTAACACATGATTTGATGTGTAAAATAATTGATTTTTGAAAAATGAAAGACATAATTGATAACTACAATTATCAAGTATATATGATAAACTTCTCTTAATTGCTTTTAAATAGAAATTGGTATTAGCAACCTCATCGACTGCTAAATTCAAAATGTCATCACTTTTTAAAATTTGTAAATTTCTAGATGTATGGGATAGGGGCTGCTGCGCGACCCAGGTGCCCAATTTTTTGAAAATAAAATAAAGTAAGTAAAATAGAAATTAGGTTCATGAGCTCAACTGGTTCACTTTTCAAATAGTCTGCACAGACTACTTATAAAATACTGTGTGGAGGCTTTCTGATGTAGAAGGTGATGCATATGTTCCCCTTTATTAGATTAAAAATGTTAATTCACTTCAGAAATATAAATATTGGAAATAACAGTCAACGTGTTTCAAGCGCTCAAAAATAAGTGCCTTTTTTTTAATCTCTCTAAAAAAAATTTTTTTTTTCTCGGCTACTGAGGTTTTTCTAGCTTTGTTTCTCAGCTTTATTTTCCATTGGCAATTTCATAATCTATATCTTTAAATCCCCCTTGTTTCGTCTCACACACGTCTGGCAAAACTTGAAAATGGGTTCCCATTTTTAAGCACTAGATATATGTCGACTGTTATTTCCAATATGTATTATTTTTGAAACTAATGAACTAATGAAAACTAAGAAAGCGGGACGGAAAAGAGAAAATACTGGTAGAAAAACTATTTCAATATTAGGTAATATTCGGGAGGAGTTAATCTATTCTCAACAATAACAGTTCACTGTAAGGACATTTATCATGGCGAAGAAACAATTCAGTATAAAAATTGCATCCGTTAAAACAATTGGTAGTTATGGATTTTTTATTATTCCCTAAAAGAAACTAAAAAATTAAATTTATTTGTTACCAGTTTTTACTCCGGTGCTCCGCCCGATGAGACAATCTAGCGTGACCCACCGGTGGGTCACCCCGGTTCTGAACGCGTTAATCAAGTTATATCTTACCTCCTCAGTTTCATGGGATTATTATTTAAAATGTCCCATACACAGCAACATTTGAAGATCTTGCGAATTATTCATTCCAGACGTAGTGAACAAAAGATGTAATTTTAAGCAAATAACTTTTATCTCAGCATGAAAACATGTCTGTCTGACTTTTATATTTATGTTTCAATTATTTGTGGTGTACATAACTCCAATTTATCAAACTCGCAATGCATGTCCTGAGATCCGCTAAGAGAAATATTTTCTGAAACTACGATAATTCCGTAAAGGTTGGGGGTATTCATGTTCCAAGACACATCATGCTGATTTTTCTGAAATATGAAATGTTTAGGTTTGAGAAAATAAACACTTCAGCAGCAAGGAAATACCAATTAAAACTAATCATAAATTCTATAGATCTTGACATTCTGTGTACTTTGAAACTAATCAATATTCCTTTACAAACACTCAGTTGTGAAGTGAATTATAACCTGCTGTTTCCCATGATTGTTTACAATTTAAAATACATTAATTTACTCCACAGAATTGAATCTTTAGATTTATATATGTTACCCTGAGGACCGAAATCAAGAGAATATAAATTTTCACCAGTGAGCGTCTGCAATCACATAGTCGCTCTGGCGAATGTCCGAAAATATTTATTATATCCGATTTCATATTAATTAATTTGATGATATTATTATATTCATTTGATATTTTAATATCTGCTCAGAATAGATTAGGAAGAACATCAGTGTTCAGAGTATCGGTTGAATGCATGCTAGACAGTGGCACATGACCTTGTAAAAACATTGATGTAGGCCATACCGGGCAAATGTATACCAAGCAGCTGCACTTAACTAGACCCAATATATGTTTCGGACTTTTACCAAAGCGATTATGTGATTGTCAACATTCACCGGTGAAAGTCAACGACTACCAATTTCAGCAACATATATAAATATGTATATATATATATATATATATATATATATACATATAGTTTTAATTTAAGCAGCTGCCGGTAGATGGCAGTAACATGTACCACTAAGGCCAGTTGTAGTAAGGAAAAATGGAATTTACAGGCAGAGAGAATTATATATATATATATATATATATATATATATATATATATATATATATATATATATATATATATATATATATATATATATATATATATATATATATATATATACATACCTGGTAACTACTCCGGATTTTCCGGAGGATTTTATTTTCATATTTAAAGTGGTAGTAATTATATACTATTTTTTTTTATAATCTTAATTTTTAAATGATATTGATCACCACTATTCTTACAAAAATTAAGCACATATATTAATATGCGTTACTATCATGGTTGTCAACTTAAGTTTTCTCAAATACAACGTATTTGTTTGATTAAAATTGAAGTTTTAATTCCATTTTAATACCACTGGGAAAAATGATAATGGAAGGGATTAAAAGTTACCAGGTATGTATATATATACAGAGAGAGAGAGAGAGAGAAAGAGATATTGTTTAACGCTAGGTTTACGGACGTTTCTCATATACCTGTCTCTACGAACACGCGTCAATTTGACGCACATGAACGAATACATATAACAGCACTTACAGAGATGCCAACTTGTTTCGGACAGCAAAATAAATATTTTAAAGTGGTAGTTTATCAATTGTGATTCTCGGTTTAATACATTCAATTTAGTAGATTTTTATCCACCACTATTTCTAAATAATTCGTAGGGATATATAATTCATCACTTTAAGTTTGCAAAATTTACTTAGTAGTTATTTCATTCCTATTTATTATTGATGTGATGTTTGCATGCTTACTCAAAATTTTGTCTAAATTACCATCGCATCAAATTTACGCATATCCGTAGAGATAGGTATACCGCAAAGCGAATTTCAATATTTCAATGATTTTGAAGAAATAGACTTCAATATCTCGATAAATGAATAAAAGGCATTACAAGAGATAAAATAAAAATGTAAACGGGTTTTGTAATTTTCCCTATAAAATTCGAAATGCGTAAAAATGACGCCGCCCATAAACCTAGTGTTAACCATCACCCCCTACATCAGAAAGCCTCCACACGGTTTTTTGTGGTAGTCCGATCAGACCACTATGAAGGTAAACAAGTTTGCAAAAGAAGCATTTAGTAGAAAATCTAGTAAAAATAAGAAAGTGGTAGCAAATATATGTCTAAGGATTTGTTTAATTTTTGAATATGATTGGTTTGTCTTATTTACTTGTCAATCACTACAGATTCAATTCTCAAATATGTATGATAAATTTTTCTCATTTACTTTTATAAAAGAAATTGGATTCATGAGCACAACCGGTTCACTTTTTAAATAATCTGCTCCGACTACTTATAAAAATTTGTGTGGAGGCTTTCTGATGTAGGAGATAATGGTATAACCCAGTAGATAACGATTTATATACCCAATGGCTTCATTTGATGATTGGGACTCACCTTACAATTTTTTTAAAAAGGAAATCAAAAATGATGACAAAAGTATGCTGCTGTTAGTCTACTTCAAAAAGAGAAAATGCATTGATTACTATCACTTCATATGAGCGATAATGTAGGTAGGTATCTAGGGCAGGGGTGAAAGCGAGACGGAAAAGAGGAAAGGCTGGTAGTAAAACCATTTCAGTTATAGCTAGTTTAGGGGAGGAGTTTACTTATTCTTCTTTAAATTTCTCAGCAATATCTACTTTATCTTTCTTCTTTTCTTATCTTTCTTCTTTTCTTGGAAAAGAAGCAGTTTTATATATATGCCAGAATTATAAAAGAAATCCTGATAGTTACAGATATTTCATTTTTTTTCGAAAAAAATGCTGGAATGAAATGTTTTACGCACCAGGTTTTTCTCTTTTCCGTGTTGTTATATAAGGGCTTTCACCCATGATCTAGGGTCGGTATCTTTTCATCACCATCAACGAAAATAAAATCAAGCAAACTATAGCCGAACGGGTAGAACACCCGACTACCACCACAAAGATCGCTGGTTCTACCCCAACAGATGTCACTTTTTCCAAACAGCTTCAGAATTCCAAACAACTTCAGAATCATCCTTTCTTCCAAAATTACACCAGATCAGCAGAATCATCGCAGTGAATAAAATCATCGACGTCAGAAAAAATCACCAACATCCTCAAAGCAACCTGAACTTCTTCAACCATAGCCATTCTGCAGCTCATCCAAATCATCTGTGAAAAATCAAAAATATAAACTATGAACTCTATAGAACACTAAAAATAATATAATATAATAAATCAATAGAAATATCCTACTACAAATTATATCACTATGTAAATAAAAATCACAATCATAATTTCACATAATGTAAATAATCAATTTTTAATATCTATGTTAATTTTTCTCTTTTTTTATTTTTATCATTGCATACCATAATGTTGCAAAATCAAAATGTTATCACACAATGTTTTTAATTCATGATGTATGGGATAGGGGCCGCTGCGCGGCCCAGGTACCCAATTTTCTGTTAATAAATGAAATGAATGAAATAGGGTCGGTAGGATTTGGTAGCTAACTCATTTAAATCAAGAACTTAGTGCCAGCTTATAATTTAGTTGTTTCTTCTTAGTACAGTATTTAAATAAATCGGATTCCATAGTGCTTAACAATGACCGTCTATAATTAAAAGCGTCCTCAGGAATTTTTAAAAGTAGTTCGATACAGCCACTAAGAAATTTAGAGGAAATCGAGAAAAAAGGAAAAGTTGTATCACATTTCTATATTTAATTATTATACGTAAAATTTAACTTAAATTTTATCTGTATCGATTACTACTACTCAATAATAGATGTAGCATAACCACCTGCACTAAGCCTCCACACTGTTTTTCGCTGGTAGTCCGATCAGACCACTATGAAGGTAAACCAGTTAACGAAAGAGCCCTTTAATAAAAAATCTAGTGAAAATAAGAAAGTGGTAGAGAATAAATGTTTAAAAATGTATTTAGTTTATGAATATGATTGATTTGTCTTATTTACTTGTTTACCACTACAGATTTAATTCTCAAATATATATGATAAATTTCTCTCTGTCACTTTTGAAATAGAATTTGGGTTCATGGCCTTCATGAACTTCATGCTCACAACCGGTTAACTTTAAAAATAGTCTGCACAGACTACTTATTAAAAACCGTGTGGATGCTTTCTGATGTAGACGGTGACAACACCTCTTATAACTGAAAGCCTTCACACGGTTTTTTTACAGGTAGTCCGATCAGACCACTGTGAAGGATATCCACTTACCGAACGAGTCATTTAATATAGAATACAGTTAAAAAAAGAAAGTGGTAGCAAATATATGATTTAAAAATTTATTTTATTTATGAATATTATTGGCTTGACTTATTTACTTGTCAATCACTACAGATTCAATTCTCAAATATATAAGACAAATTTCTCTCAATTAATTTCATAAAAGGTTTTGGGTACATGCGCACAACTGGTTTGCTTTTTAAGCAGTCTACGTGGACTACTTATGAAAGACCGTGTAGAGGCTTCTTGATGCAGAAGGTGATGACTAAGCTAGCAGTAAACGTGCTAAAAAAAAGGTTATTTCTCTAATTTAGTAATGGAAGAAACGAGGTTTAAAATTGCATGGTTAAATGTTTCCATTTGCTAAAATAATAATTCTACATGAAAAAGGTATAATAAATATTTAGGGGTCAAAAGTTAGACCGCTATATTAAGTTATTGGGATTATATTTTCCCGATTGCCCTGTTTAAAACATATCCTTTTGTTTTCAGGAAAATGCATGTGTTTTATTTGATTTAGTAGCTTTAAATATAATGTGCACTAGATTATCGCAGCGCTACCCGATACTACGATGTTTAAAAAATACTTTATTGAGCAGTAGACAACTATAAACTATAACTTTCCGAATTTTTGTTAATTGTACCAAAAATTTAAAAGCCTCACCTCAAAGGGGCTGCAAAAATTCGGCATTTCATATAAACCTTTCAATCATTTACATTATTTAAATAAATTTAAATAAAAATTGCAAATTAAAGAAAATCACTTTGAATCATATTTATAAAGGAAACTATCGTACAATAAAACCTTAACTTAGCTATTATTTGAAGAAATTTTTTAAAAAAGCGTAGAAGGTTGGCTGCAATGGATAATTATAATATTCATAGTAATTCCTTGCTCCATTAGGAAAATGCTTTTGAATGTGAAAATCTGTAAATTAAACCGCAAAATATTTAAACATGCCGATTTTTATTTTATAATCTGTTAATATCAAATTTTAATTTAATAGTTAATCTTTTGCATTTTTTTTAAGTTTCATGTTGTAATGATTTATTACATGTTATATATTATACAATAATTTGAAAGAAAACTTCAAATTAAAGCATTTCTGAAGGGAAAAATATTAGTTCGTGAAACATGCAGCAGATTCGATAGATTTTTTTTTAAAATACCGAAATCTTAAGTGTGAAAAAGAAATTTCTGCGAAAAATTAAAACATTTAATAACAGCTTTATTCATTTAAAGAATCAAAAGTAAATGAGTCTTTTCATAAAACAGTGAAATTATCAGGCCGTTCATTTTTTCTAAAAATAAATTCTATTCTTAGTAAGTTAATTTATTATAAAAAAGTACTTTCGCCTAAAGTAATAGGGATTAAAACATTTTTGGTCGAGCTCAGATAATCAATCTTTTTTGATTAATTTCTTCCGAAAAAAAATTATCAAATGCATTTTTCTTATAATGAATTCATTAAGTAATTTCGTTTCGTATTTGTTTGTTAAATGTTGACTAAACGCTTCCTTTCATTTTTACAAATGAGCAAGAATTGCACTACCCAAAATTAGTTTTCATCAAAGATAATAAACCAAAACTTATGAACTAATTAACACTGAGAATATATTTAAATTTATTCATATTTGTGTCAACTGTTTGCAGAAGTTTTTCGTAGTTGTAACGAAATAATACAGTCTCAAGGATGACAACTGCTCAGCTCTTTGCATAATATTTCCAGTGCTGTCAACTACTACTACACTTTTTTAAAGCTTTCATAATAATTGGAAGTTTTGCTATCATTTTAAACCCTTTTCACAAGAGAGCTGGAACAAAGTGACGTTTCATATGAACTTTTGTATTTACGTGGTGTGTTTAATAACTTTTAAAAAAAAAATTCAGAAAAAATATCATACATTGAAACAAAAGCTTTGCCGCTAGAAGAAAGATTTTCAAAAGGCTTAGAAAATTGCCAACCAAATATTTTATGAAGTGATAGAGTAATCATCACTAACAGATATTAAATTTTGTTTAATTTTTACAGCACTTTAACAGCCTATTCACAAGATGAATGAAATCAAGCGGTATTTTATGCAAAAGGTTTTTATCAAGTGGTGGTCATCAAGTGGTTTTGAAAGCCAGTTTTCACAACCACTGTGTGGTCAAGTGGTGCTCAAAACCAGTTTTTTTAAATGACTAATTTCACATGGCTTGCCGGTCTGGCCAAACGGGGAATAACTACAAACTGAACTTGCAAATATTAGACTGTTTTGCTAGTTTTTTAAAAGGTTTAGCATGACATATCTGCATAGTCCTAGTGTTTTTATTGGGCACCTGGGCAGCGAAGTGACCCCTATCCCATTCATCTGGAATTTTAAAACTGTTTTGGCTGGACATATCTGAAAAAAGTGGTGAATTATATAAGACTACGAATTGTTTAGAAATAGTGGTGGATAAAAATCTACTGAATTGAATTTATTAAACCAAGAATCACGATAACTAAACTACCACTTGAAAATATTTATTCACTGCTCGCAGCAAGTTGGCATCTCTGTGTAAATAAGTAAAACTATTTTTGTGTGCTCTATATTGCATTAATTTCCTCAAACCATTTTAGTAACGATAATAATATAAAAAATTAGAAGCTTTAAAAATTTACTCGAGTTATGTGTTTCTAATAATCTTGGCTTTGCCGGTAACCGGTGACCCCCGTGCCGCTATGAACAAACTCATTGCCGGTCACCGGTGACCCCCATTGCATTCATCGTGTTAATAACATATTATGGTAGACATGAGAAAATTTAACAGGGGGCTTAAATTCTAGATTTGTAACAATATTTTAAAATCTTCAATTTATATATTTAACATTCAATTTCTCTTCGAAATAAGTATTTTCATTACTTTTTTTCTCAAAAAAATCATTTTTAAAAGAAATCGTTATTTTTGAAAAGAAATACAGATTCCAACCGCATAATAAATGAGGATTTCAACAGGTCTTAAATAATTTAAAAAAGTGGCGATGAAAATGAAACAAATATCGATATTTTAATACGCTTGTATTCACCAAGGTATACTAAAGAATTGTTCTCAATTATATTTCAAAACCTTAACGTTGCAGATAAAAATGAAAGTTATACTAGCAGTACATTATTTTTTCGCAACAAATACGTTTGGAGTCCATAGGAGCCATGTACAGACATATAGCTGCCAACAACTACGGATCGTCCGTAGAATTTAATTTTTATATTTAAAGTAATAATGAATCTGATAAATTTCTTTTTAGTTCTTGAATTTATAAATTTAATTAAATATCATTTTGTCTACCGCTAAATGCAAGTAAGTAAATCTTATATATAAGAATAAGTTTCGGGAATGAAAATAAGTGTAATCTATAGTAATTAAGAAAAGTGAATTTTATCTAAGTAAGTAGCTTTCAAATTTATCTATTTAAATTCATATTTTTCTAATTTATTTAACACGTTCACGCTGGGTGTTGTGCCTGAAAGCGGGATGGAAAACAGAAAATACTGGTAGAAGAACTATTTCAATATTAGATAATATTCGGGAGGAGTTAATCTATTCTCAACAATTACAATTCACTATAAGGAAATTTATCACGGCGAAGAAGCAATTCAATATAAAAATTGTATCCGTTGAAAACAATTGGTAGTTATGGATTTTTATTTTTCCCGGAAAAAAACTAAAAAATGAAATTTATTTGTTACCAGTTTTTAATTCCGGTGCGCCGCCCGATGAGGCAGTCCAGCATGACCCACCGGTGGGTCACCCCGGCGTGAACGCGTTAAAATATGAGTTCATCGTTTGTGCACTTAGTTCAGATTTTAAAAATAGCCAAATAATGTATGTCTTCCTATGATGAGTCGGAATTATATTCCATTCATTTCAGGTTTCAAATTGAAAAGAGGTGACAGATGAAATATGTTTGTTCAAATTGAAATATTTAAAAATTTTCTGCGATTTCAAAATTTTGAATCATCTGCAAAAAAAACATGTTTACAAAGACTTCACGTAAATGAAAATCAACAATAATGATATTAATAAATCCTGGTTTAAAGTTTTCCACCTAATCCCTCTAATTTTTTCCCTAAAACATAAGCTCAAAACCTGAATTATCAACTAGTTATTTTGGAGAAAAAATAATCACCAAATCGTACTGTCAAATCGTATGTTAAGTTTCGCTTAACATTTAAAAGAATACATTTCTTGAAGAAAAAAAGCGTCAAAATCATATCCAGCACTACATATCTTTGACATTTCGCTTTCATTCTCGTAATGAATTGCATTTCAAAGTAAATTAAAACCATTTTCGATTAGCGAAAAAATGAACTTTTATAGCTTCTAATTATTTCCTTTTTGATTTTTAAATAGAACCATTTATTGATAATTTTATTAATATGATAATAATAATTCGTATTTTAATAAAAATTAGTAAAAATGAACCTTATAAATTTCCTTTTAGTTCGCGAATTTATATATTTAGTTTAATATGATTTTGTTTACCACCAAATGCAAGAAAATCAATCCTATATACAAGAGCAAGTTAAAGAAACGAAAATAAGTGGAAGCCATAATAATTACGAAAAGTCGATTCTATAATTGCATTTTGATCAGCCTTTCATTACTGCTTGGGAAACCTTTCCTCGGAATGAGTAAAAGTTGGAAGGTCTTATATGTTTGTTCGTGGGACATAAGAATGGAACACATTTCTTAACCAATGATGGATGTTTTATCGTAATAATAAAACTTTCAAACTTATCTATTGAAGTTTATTTTTTTCTACATCCAACTATTTTTGTTCGTGCATTTGACTCAAACTGAAATCCTATATATACCAAGACGGGATAGAGCAAAAACTGGTATGAAAAGCATTTCATTCTAGCATTTTTTCCGAGAAATATTAAATTTCAGTAACTACCGATATTTTTTTTACAATTATAGCATATATATAGAACTGCTTCTTTCCTGAGAAGAAGTAGATGTTATTGAATATTTCGAAGAAGAGAATAGATTTAACTTTTCCCGAAAACAAAGTAAAACTGGAATGGTTGTACCGTATCTGCCAATTTTTAATTCTTGCGAGGATGATTTTCCCCAGTGATAGTAAAATGGAATTTTTATCACAATTTTAGACAGAAACATACACTGTATTTTGAAAACGCTTTTGCGGTCTACCATGACCTAGTCCTAGTGTTTCGATTTTATTGGGCACCTGGGCCGCGAAGCGGCCCCTATCCCATTCATCTGGAATTTTAGAACAGTTTTGGTTGAACAATGAGGTAAGCAGGCAATGGAGTTGCTTTTATGAATGTTTCAAGCTCTTTGCTTGAATAACTAAAAAGGAATCAAAAATAAATTGAGCAGCTTGCTCTAAACTGTGTTTGTTTGATTTTGGAGTTGTTCAGAATTGTATCAGCATGAGTAAACGTTATTTTCAGAAAAGTTGATGAAATTATTTTTTTTTGATAGTTATGATATGAGGCGTCGGAGGTGAAATGTGCAGCTATTGGTCTGTAGTTTTTATCTGTGATATAATTTTCAAATTTAAAGATTTCATTAAAATTTGCTGTTTTACATTCTATGGCTTTATCGAAAAAATCTGCATTTAGCTCGTATATATGCTGTGATAGAGTTGGTATTTTGAGATCTGCATGTATATTGGTATTCCGGATGAACCATCTTGCACAGGTTATTTTTCTAAGGATCTTGTTTTGGCATTGGTTTAATTTCTTCAGTAGATGTTGAGGTATCGTTGTCCAGGCAGGTGAGGCATAGGTAAGTATTGGGCGGATCATTGCTGTATATAGTAGCTTCTTTATTTTAAGTGACATATTCTGATTATATATTAATGGTTGTATGGCTATTATTGCTGCATTTGCTTTATCTATTGTGCTTTTGATGTGATCATTCCAGGTGAGTTTGCTATTGATTATAAGGCCAAGATAATTTGCTTTTTTAACTATTGGTATTGGTATGTTGAACATTTTTGGTTGAAGTTGTGGAAGTATTTTAATTCTTCTTTTTTGTATAATTAATATTTGCGATTTTCCAGCATTTACTGCAGTTTTCCATTTTAAGCACCAGTCTTCTATTTCGTCTATATGGTCTTGTAGTTTTTGAAGAGCATGATTTGGGTTTCTGGATTTAATAATAATACCGGTATCGTCTGCGTAATAGGCTGTTATGCTGTTATAATCGGCTTTGTTTATAGGAAAATCATAAGTGTATAATATGTATAATATCGGTCCCAGAATGCTGCCCTGTGGTACTCCGGCTGTGATGTTTCTCTTTGTGGATTTTTTGTTTTTGATGGTGATTTGAAATGTTCTATTAGAAAGATAGCAGGATAGGAGTTTGATTATGCCGGGTGGAAAATTCAGCTGTATGAGTTTATATATTGTACCAGTGTGCCATACTTTATCAAATGCTTTGGATATGTCAATCATCAGGAAGGCTATTGTTTCTTTATTTATGATTGCTCTGCCAGTATAGTCTATTATTCGGAGTAACTGTTTGGTGGTATCTAGTTTTTGTCGGAATCCATACTGTTCGTCGGGGAGGGCTGTAAGAAGTGGTTTTATTCTATTGTAGATGATTTTTTCGTATATTTTTCCAAGTATGTTAAGTAGACTGATTGGGCGATAACTCTCAGGGCAGCTTGGGTTCTTATTTTTCTTGAGAAATAGAATGACTGATGCGTTTTTCCAGATTTGTGGGTAGTAATTATGAGCAAGGCAGACATTAAAAATATGCGTGATTTTGCAAATGTAGTTGTTTGGTAATAGTTTTATCATCTTATTCTTTATCCCGTCCTCACCTGGAGCTTTATTGTTTTTCAGTTTTTGTATGATGCAGCTAACTTCTTGATTATTGGTTGAATTTATTGTTTCTGAGATGAGGTGTTCAGTTTGAAACTTATTAACTTCTTCTGTGATGATATTGTGATGATTTTGGTCAGCGTTGATATTTGGTGAAAATTGATTTTGAAGTGAATCTGCGAATATTTCGATTTTTTCTGATATTGTGTAAGCTGCGCCTGTTGGTCCATTTATTGGTCTGTCTATTTGAGGAGTTGTTTTCAGTTTCTTGGCCATTTTCCATATAGAGTTGTTGGTAGTGCAGAGGGAGGCGATTTTTGCCTGCCACAGTTGTTTTTTATATTTTTTACTGTGTTTTTTAATCTGGTTATTGAGTTGTTTTATTGCGTCCAGGTGTGCTGGGTCGCAAGTTCTTTGGTACCATTTCCTGTGCGAGTTCCTTAATCTTATTATATTCTTTATTTCAGGTGGTAATCTGTAATGATGAGCAATATACTTGGTTTCTGTGGAAGCGTTTTTAAAAGCATCTGTTATTTCATTCTGGATTTGCTGTATATAGTTTTCTATTGCAGTTTCGTTTTCCAAGGATGGTAGGTCTGTTCCATTAATTGTAAGAGTATTTTGAAAATGGTTCCAGTCAGTTTTATAATTTGGTTTCTCAGATTGTTCTATGGTTTCCCCAACGAGCAGTTGAACTGGCAGATGATCTGATGACAAATGGTTATGAGCGCAGGCGAGCATTGGAACATGCATGTTTGTTATTGCGAAGTCTAGTATGTCCGGACTATGGTTAATCCGATTTGGAATGTAAGTTGGAGTTGTTGGTGCTACTACTGTTAATTGATGTTTGCTAATAAGATCTTTCAATTTTGAACCACTGTGATTGAAGTTGTTGCAGCCCCATACTGGATGTTTGGAATTAAAGTCACCTGCAACTATTGTATCTAGGGTGGCTGGAAATAGGAGGTTCATATCATTATCTGTTAATTTATTTTTTGGAGAATTATAAATTCCTGTGATTTTGATGTTCTTGTTTCTGTAGCTTAATAAAATAGAAATTTGCTCATATCCATTATCATTTTTTGAGTTATATTCTGTTGTTAATAAGTTGGTTTTTGCTAGAAGTGCTACGCCGCCCCCTCTGTACCTTCTATCACATCTGTAGACTGTATAGTTGGCTATTTTAAGATTTTGGGTTGCATTTAGATGAGTTTCTGTTATTATGAATATATCAGGATTGTGTTCTATTATAAAGTTTTTTAGTTCATGCTGTTTTTCGATTATACCATTAGCGTTCCAAAAATAAATATTGATGGTTGGTTTCAGTGTTGATCTTAGTATTCTGAATCTATTGCTTCTTGTTCCTCTGAGTAAACTGCTTTTTGGATTTTCTTGAACATGTTAAAGCTTTCGTTGCTTTGTAAAAAGTTCACAAAGAGCTGGAGCTCTGATAGTAGTGATTTTGCTTCCTTGATGATGGTTATGTCTGTTTGTAGATTATTGCTGGTATTTGGTTGATATGCTGATTTTACGATTTTTGCATAGCTGTTTGTGCTGCCAGGAGTAATTCTGTTGTTTTGATTGTTGAAGCTATTGATCTTGAGAGTCGGATATTTTGGGCACTGTTTGTAGTTGGCCGGGTGTGGTCCACCACAGTTGGCACATGTTGCTGGAGTATCTTTGGTTTTCTGACAGAGATGAGTTAGGTGCTCCTGACCGCACTTCAAACATTTAGGTGTATGTCTGCAGCTGGCCTGGACGTGGTTATATTGTTGACATCTATGACACTGTGTGAGTCCTCGGCGCCCTTTGTAACTCGTTACTGAGACAACAAGATCCATGAATCGGGTTAGGTAGAAGATATCTTTATTTTGTTCCGTTTTGTCTAATGTGATAATATGTAGAGGTAATTTTGTCCTGCCTTGATCAGTAAATTTTGTCATCTGCGTAACTTTTTTCGGAGTGAATCCATATAATATGAGGTTTTGTTTCACTTGTTCTTCTGTAATTTCTACCGGAATACTTTTAATGACAACTCTGATTGGCTTTTCTTCATTTAATTGGAAAGTATGGTATTTTATCTGTAAGTCATCTAGTATATCTATGGCACGACGTCTCATATCAATTTCGAAAAAATGTAATTTTAAATATTCTCCTGTGTGTTTACTTTCAAAGCTGGTTATTTGCTGGTCTTGAAGCTTCTTCTTTAGGTTTAGCCATTGTACGCTGTTATCTTTTATTATTATCGGTGGAATCCTGGGTTTGCTTGCTCTCTGGTATTGAAAATCTGTTGTTTCTTCCATTGCTTCTTCAATGACGTCATTAGGCTGGTTCAGTTGGTTTCTCCTAGGTTCGGATGTAGCGGGCGGTTCCCCATGCTGGCATTCCTTAGAGGTGGTCGCTATTGATGTCTGCCGTATGGTGGCTCCATCTTGAGCTGCTGTGGTGTTGGCTTGTTGTTTTTGAATTGGAATAAAATTTTTTGCATTGGGAAATTTTTTGTTGGTGGGTTCATCTTCCTCCGAACTGGTTGATCTGGTTCTTTTTGTAACTGCTTGTTGTTTTCCTTCGTCACTGATTGTTTTTTGTTGGTTGTTATTCGTATTGGCTTTTGTTGATGATTTCCTTCGATTTTTGTTTTTCTTTACTGGAGTGGCTATGGATATCATGGGATTGCTTGGGATTATTATTTCTGACTCTGCATTCAGTTTGTTGATTTTTTGTAGATGTCTATTTTCTTTTTTTAATTCATCATTTTCAGCTTGGATCTTATCCATACTTTCCTGCAGTGTGGTCATCTTAGTTTCAAAAACTGTTTTGATGTCATTTATTTGCTGAGATAGAGTTTGTTGAGTTCGGTTTGTTGTTGAAGTTGTTGCTTTAGTATATCCATAGTGTCCATTACCCAGCTGGGAACAGCACTTTCACTGATTTGAATTGTATTAGACATTATAGTGTTATTGTAAGTACAGAAAAATTATAAAGTTTATAAAATAAATTTATCTGCACTTACTTGGAATAAATGCAGCTACCGCTGCTCGAAAATTATAACCTGTAAATAAAATTGTAGTTCGGCATACACTTTATGCTGACAAGAAAACAAAATTGTCTTAGTGCAACTCGCACTATGAAGCTCTGTTTGGTGCCGTGACCATAAAAGTTTCAGAATGCACAAATGTTTGCAAATAAACACAAATAATCAGCTTTTGTAGTCATAATTCACACTATTAACTTATTTCAAGTTTTCGTGAGACGCCCACTATAATTGATGACGTAAGCACTATTGAAACTGAAATTTGCAATCCAAATCGTAAACACAAATTGTAGAAGTTAGCGTGATACGCCACAATGGTAGTAGTAAACAAATAAGTCTGTTTTCAAATAGGCATCACATTTTGTGGCACAAAACTTTGTCACTGCAATATCTGGACACAACAGTCGTTGTTGTAGATCAAATATAACTTTACCAATTCCCTAAGAAAGAAATCATAGGCTTTCCAGAATCTCGCATCAAAACATCAAGACGATTATCCTATCTACGTCTGTAACCGATATCCGGTCTACCATGACATTATAATATATTAATATATATACTTTATTTTTCTAAAAAATAGTGGTGGTCTAAAAGATTATAAATTAAGTTTATAAATGCAAAGAATATATAGAAAGCATACATTTGACTACCACTTTAAATATAAAAATAAAATTTTACGCCAAATGTGTAAAAGTTGGCAGGTATGTTCTACTACTAGCTTTTCCTCTTTTCGGTCTCGCTATCACCCATGATTTGGCTCAGAATTTATAAAATATCCAAATAATGTATCTCTTCCTGTGATGAGTTGAAATTAAATCTCATTCCATTTTGGTTTGAAATTGAAAGGAGGTCAAAGAGGGTATATGTTTCTTCAACTTTGTTTTTGAACCAAAATTGAAATAATCAAACTTTAAAAATATCATTAACTATACAAGAGTATATACAAAACAAACATAATTGCAATGGCTTCATGCTAATTAAAATCAGCAAATAATATCAATAATACCTGTTTTAACCTGTTCGTGACGGACGAGTCATATATGCATTCTCAGGGTGTCGATAATCAGGGTAAAGATGATAAAACTGGTAATCGAACTTTTTTTATAGCAATTCTTTTTTCCTTTCTTTATTTATAAAAAATTGGGCACCTGGGCCGCGCAGAAGGCCCATATCCCATACATCATGAAATAGTATAAAAAAGTTAAAACAAAAGACAGTTTGAGTTCAGCAGTCTATGGGGTGGCTGCTACAGGGATACAAGCACCTTGCTTGTATAACTGAAAGAAAATGAAAATAATAAGAGCAACTTGCTGTAATCTGTGGATGGCTGTAGTGTGATTGTCAACGTGAAGTAACATAGATCAGGATTTCAGTATTGGTAAAGTGTTTGATGCTGTGGACTATTGGTACTTTGGATTATTGATGTAGACTATAGATCATTGTTTCTCAAAGGGGGCGATACCGCCCCCCTGGGGGCGTTGGGAGTACGCTGAGGGGCGGGGAACTTGTTTTGGGCGCTAGGGGGGCGTTGGGCATGTTTTGGGCGGTAGGGGGGCGATGAGCACTTTTGTCATTCAAATTTAATTTTAAAACTTACAAATAAAATTACTAAAGTAAATTTACTTAATAAATAAAATTAATCTAAAATTAATATTAAAGGAAAATTCAGATTAAACTAACAAAATAAATTAAGATTATTACATCTTTTGTACCACCGATAAAACGAACTTATACGACACCCTTTCTCCGTTCCGAACCAGCACAGAGCAGCTCATGAGTCTGTAGTTTTTGCCTCTGATTCATCATAGCTATTTCGCGAAAGGCTCTGACTCATTCAAGTCATTTGACGGAAATTGAAGAGCATGAGCTTTCGGTATGAATGTTTGATTTGACTCGTGTTTCTTGTGATGATTTTCGTTACCTTCCTTACAGTTTTTTCCCTAGTTTCGATTCGATCTCATTGTTTATTTGGCCAGGTATATGCGCGAATTAGTTCCTTACCATAAATTATTTATTAATTTGGAGAAATAATTGATTTTCTTTCATCGTTTGTACTTTGCTGCCACCAACAATGTTGGTTAACAAAAAGAAGTACCATCAATACCGTGCCACGCACTTGAAGTTTGGATTTGTTCGATCGCTGTTGAACTCTCAACTGCCCATGTGTTTACTTTGTAACAAAATTTTATCTAACGAGACAATTAAATCCTTCCGCTAGCAGGAGCATTTGCAAAAAACTCATCCTGACAAACAAAATAAAGATTTGTCATTTTTCGCGAACATCAAAGACAAGTTTCTGAAAGCACCTTCGGTCTCCGGGTTGCTAGCAATCTCATCACAAAAATGCGACGATGGTTTGATAGCCTCTTATAATATATCAAAATTTATTGCTAATTCTGGGAAGGTTCATACTATCGGATCAGAGCTGATACTGCCGGTTGTCAAGTTTTAGAAACAGTTTTACGCCATCCAGCCACATCCAATGTAATCCGAAATATCCCATTAAGCAACGATACAGTGGGGGTTACGAAATGGTGAGATGGCCGAAGATGTTGAAGCTTTTTTAAGCAAACTTTTGATATCCAACGAATTTTTCCTTCAAGTTGAGGAATCAACCTTGCCATTCAATGTAAGCTTTACTGTAGGCGTAGATCCGGTTTGGAAAGGTAGGAAAAAGTAGTCACAAGATACTTTTTGCAAGAAGCTTGATTGTAGATACTAAAAGTAAGTCTGTTTTTAATACTGTCCAAGATTATTTTACAGAGAAAAACATTCCTCTTGCGAATATTATGTCGATTGCCACTGATGGAGATCCTGCAATGGTGGGTCGACATCGCCCTTTTGTAAAGGGAAATACCAGATATTTTAGCTGTTCTCTGCCTGATTCACAGACAGCATTTAGTGGGAAAAAATATCAGAGACCGTTTGCATCAGTTATTGCAATATGTTATATTTGCTGTGAACAAAATTCGCAGTAATGCTCTCAACGATTGATTATTCATACAACTGTGTATAATGAAGTATTCAATCGTTTGCTACTACACACCGAGATTCTCTGACTTTCCAAAGGCGCCTGTCTCAATAGGGTTTGGAATCTTTTTGACTCTGTGCTTAAGTTTCTCTAAAACAGAGATGTAGCTCTGAGAGACAGATTGCTAGAATTGGAGAAAGACTTTGGCTGATTATATTATTATAATTTAATGGCATAAATTTACAACTTCATGCCGACGAGCTCAATTTAATCCCTATAAAATCAGTCATTTTTGCCTTTCTGAAAAAACTCATTTTGTGGAAGCAGAATTTTGGTTGGAATCAGTTCAGTGAAGCAGGTGAAATTCGCTCTGATGATTCACAAGAATATTGTCAACACCTTGACTCTTTACTCGTGGACTTTTATAACCGTTTTAAAGAGTTTTTGTTCCCTGGAAGTCCCTCAATGGGTTATGAACCCTTTTCTGAATATTGAAACAGCAGAGGTTCAGATTTATGAGGAATTGGTCGAACTTTCAACTAATGAAACTTTGAAGTGATGATCGTCTCACAGAATTTTGTCTCCTCTACCCTGGACTGCGGACTATCGTTAAAAATTTTTTAACGAACGTGGATTCAGTGCTGTTACGGATCTTGTCACACAAAAAAGAGAAATCAACTCGAAATTGTGTAACGAGGGGACTAGCGTCGTCACCACACTTAAAGTATTGAACCAAACGTTAAGAAACGAATGTCTCGTTGATACTACTTTTTAGTGTAAAAAAAACTATTTTGGGTGTGTTTTTAATTATCTAATTAAGAATAAATGATTGATTTTAAGCATAGGCTTTTTGTATTTTTTTATTACCGTATTTATTTTAATTAGAACAAATAGACTGCGATTACTTGCCATGAGAAAAGTATCGAGTTAATGTACACATTATTTGTTAAAACCAAACAAATGTAACTCCTAATAAATTGCTTAATGTTGCCTCTTATAATTCAGCACACCTCGCTCCGTCACCATGCTCTAAATAACTGGATTTTCACAACGGGGGGCGTTGAAATGATTTTTGCTCCTTAAGGGGGCGGTAACGTTAAAAAGTTTGAGAATCTATGCTATAGATGCTGGAATTGAAGACTATTATTTGTGCTGATAGTTGTGGTATGAGGCGTCGGAGGTGAAATGAGCGGCTATTGGTCTTAGTTTATCGTCTTTTTTATAGTTCTCGAAGTTAAAAATCTGGTTGAAGTTGGATATAGCAATTCATTTGTGTGTGGGGTAATAATAGTTTGCTTTATTTAATTCTTAGTTGGTACTAAAAATTGTATAGTTACACTTTTAAAACACAAGGATTGGATGTGCTAGATTGAAAGTGGAAGCAAAAATAAGTCTGTTAAATTAGCTATTCCCGATCTTAAGCTACCGCTTTTTATTTTTTACTATCCTGATTCTGATTCCGTGCGACTACATTTATGACTTGCTCGTCCCGAAAAGGTTAAGAGCCGAGATGGTTCAGGGGATAAAGCATTCGCTTTCCAATGAGGTGAACCGAGATGAGGTGAACCCAGCCGGCAGTTTAACCCAAACCGGCTGTAGACCCAAAAACTGGGCCGACTGTTTAACCACGATTATAAAATACCTGGTTTAAAATTTTCCATCTAATCCCTCTAATTTTTTTCCTGGGATATGAGCTCATAACCTGAATTATAAACTAGTTATTTTGAAGAAACCAAATTGTCGCCAAATCCTGCTAATTGATTTTTCCATAAAATTTAAAAGAATACTCATATATTCCTTGAAAAAAAAGCATTAAAATTGTGTCGCGCAACATATCTTTGACATTTCTCTTTCATTCTCGTAATTAATTACATCTCAAAGTAAATTAAAACCATTTTTAATTCGATTATCGAGAAAAAAATTTTTTTTTATAGCTTTTAATGATTTAATTTTTCATTTCTACTTTTAATCATTTATTGGTAATTTTATTAAAATTTCTTTCATTGATTCAAGTATTTGAAATAAATAAAAAATAGGAAACGCGAAAAAATGTTTTATTGACAAATTAAAAGTAACTTGACAATTTAACGTCTTTAACGCAAAATCATTTTTCAATTGGATAAAATGATCATTTCTTAGTACAATAAGCCTTAACATTATCAACAATAAATTAATTTCTTGAAAAATATGCAATAAATAGACACAAAAGAATATTTCTAACATATGTAATAATACATGCGAGTTATGACAAGTATTTTTATTTCTATCATAGTGCGTAATTTGCGTTATAATCAACGTAATATAATCATTTATATAATAGTTATTTGAAGTGCTACATTTGATCATACATAAGTATGATCAAAGGAATAAGGAACAATTTATCATGTTTCTGGCTCTATTGAAACACAAAAGATGGTAATTTTTACTGAAACGCTTTGGTAGTGACTTTGGTAATATTAACAATAAAATATGGCTTTATTACAGTGCTGAATGGTTATAATTGTGGTGAAATTAGGTGACTTTTTCATTATGCCTTCGAGCATGTCATAAGAAGATTATTTATAGAATTTCTTTTTAACTACTTTTATTAAATGTGTGGTAATGGGAGCTTTAATTCCAATAACCAGACTTTCTAGCAAGCAGTATTCATACAAAAGGAAAAATAAATAAATTAATGGCTCAGATACTGTATAGTTTAGTTTTTAAACCAATTTTTTGAACAAAAAATGTCATTCCAAATTTAGCAATTTACCAGACATTATTTTTTCCGCCATTAATATTTCATTATATTTGGAAGGAACTGAGGAATCAAATTTTATTTATTAATGGAGAGATTATCTTGTTAGATATTTTTTTTGGAATTCACAGCATTAGCAAAAGTCAGAAAGTAGTATTTTAAAAGTATATTTTTCTTTTTTTAATATGACATAACCTCTATATGATTAAATCATCTTTGTTTTTATTATTCCTCATTTTTATCCAATGATGATTTGCGACTGTGATACTGACGCGTATTGGTTTATTGGTTTTTAAACAAAATTTAAAATTTGTAATTAATTATGAGAGTTATATATATATATATATATATATATATATATATATATATATATATATATATATATATATATATATATATATATATATATATATATATATATATATATATATATATATATATATATATATATATATATATATATATATATATATATATATATATATATATATATATATATATATATATATATATATATATATATATATATATATACATATATATATATATATATATATATACGCGTAACATTCAATTTTTAAAAATATATATAGTCCAGATATTTAACTGTCAAAATTTTTACATAAAAGTGCAGATTAATATTTCACGAACAGAATATTAGATGAAGGAATTAGAATATTATTATATTTACTTGCGTATTTAATAATATTTTATTGACTTCAAAATTTCTTTAATGCAATAAAATCATACTTTTCATTTATTGATGGAAAGCTCATTTTCACTGCACTTTAAATACACAGGTATCTTTTTAACAAACAATGTATAAGTTCGAAATAATAATTAACTAATTAAACTTAATGTTAGACACACTTATCGAAAAAATCTAAAACAAAAATAATGATAAAGTTCTGAATTATCCGTGAAAAGTTTTTCAAAATATTTTTTTAGAACCGGGAAATAATTTGCAACGAAGAACTAATCATTGGTTAAACTAAAAAAAAATATTTTCATCTTAATTAAAAGTTAACTGAGAATAAATTAGTAAATTTTATGCTTTACTTTTTATATTTGAGGTCTAGTTTCGTTTATAATTCTCTACTGATCAAGCTTGTAATCTGACTTTCCTTGTAATCTTGGGAGTATAAAAAATAATATCTTATTACAAGATTTTATTCCTATTTTGCAAAAAAAAATCATTCATTTTTTTAAAAACATAGTTTTCTAATTAAAAGTTGACTCAGAGTTTCTAATCTGCTACAAATATGAAAAGTTTCTACAAATGCTTTAAAATCAAACATATGACAGAAAAAAATAATTTTTATTTGCAAGGAAATTAAATAATGATACTTTAGAGTAGCTTTAAATAATAAATAAAATATTTACAAAATCTGCCATCTTTAAAAAAAATTGTACCTCTGTTTTCGGTAGCTCAAACATATGCTCATTTGATATCTCTTTTCTCGTTTTATACCATTTTAAACTCTTATTTAATTGTGTGTTATCAATTGCGTGCTATTATAATTGGAAATATATACGTCGGACAAAATTATTGAATTCATACTTCTATTCAAATTTTAAGTAAACAAACATTCTCTCAGCAGCAAATGTTTTGTGAATATTTTATATCACAAAACTGTAAGCACAAATTGAAATAGCATGCTAAAAGCTTTTAGAATTGTTGCTATTGTGATCCAAGCAAATTTAGAATGGAGTAAGTTGAGACGAGGAAGTCAGTAGGTAATATATCAAGTCTTAATACTATCAATTTTAAAATCATTCTACAGGATTTTATTATTTATATTTGAATGTTTTTTTTATTGAAGTGGTATAGAAAAGAGAAGCAGTTTTTAATTTCCTACACTCATTCTGTCCTATGCAACTTTCGCATGAGGTATAAGGACTCCACTACTGAAAGCTTCAAGCATGATCTTTTAAATGGTGGCAGCTACTTTGCAACTCAAAATCTTTTAAAATATTTTCTGCCATGAGTAAAATTACTATACAAGCGTTTCCATGTTTTTGTCCTACCCCTATATTAAGATCTATTTATTGCTTTTTTTAAAATTTAGTAAGTTATATATATATATATATATATATATATATATATATATATATATATATATATATATATATATGTCCTCCACGAAGGCAAATTTTTTCCAATACTCATTCCAGAAGTTTGATTATCTTCTGCATTGGATTCAAAAGTTCAAGGCCACAGAGTTGATCATTGGTAGTTGTAAGCTCAAAATTGGGCCGGCTACTCAACGACTGTTATAAAGTATAGGAGAGTATGATATCCGTTGTAATAGAAGTATTCTTATTTGAATTTTTAATTATAGAATTTTTCTTTTTAAAACTTCAAAATGTCTGCTATGGGGTTAAAGAGATTTTTTCTTCCTATTCCATAAGCTAATGAGTATTTAAGCTTTTTTAGTAAAAACAATTCCTCTGCTCACTTGGAAAAAATAATTTCTTCATTTCTAAAATAATAAATGGAATTTAAAAAAATGCAATTAAATGAAATAATTAAAATAACCAAGTCTACATTTACTTCTAAACACTCGAAATTTTGAAATTGGAAGTTTTGCTCGTGTAATTCAGAGTAAGAGTTGTATAATACAGTCCAAAAATATATTTTGCAGTAGCATTATTCTAAATATTTTCCATAATTCTTTGCAGTCTAAGAAAAGTTAAAAATCTTCCGTAAATAAAGATAATTATTTTGTGTGACGGAGCTCTGTTTGTGTTCGAGTTTAAAATGAATACATTTTAAGAACACGGTTTTTGAGTGATTGCATTCTAAAAATCCTGAATATACTTTGTATTATTAATGTTGTATCTCTTTAAAAGTATATATTTGGTGTACTCGCCTTAAAAGTATGTCTTTGCAAGTGAAGTACTAACTTTGAAAGAAAATCATTATTGAATTTCTTCACTTCACAGCATCTGAAGAGCCACCTGAATTTATTGTTGACTTCGTGTAAATATTGACTTTCTTCTCGCTAAAATTGTCTTTGAACGGAACTCAATATCTTAGTAACACTTTTATTGACAATTTTAGATGTCATTCGATCTGAGAGTTTCTATTAATTCTTCGCAAAGATTTATTAACTTTCTCTTATGGAATTAGTAAGAAATCTCTATGAAATCTTTGAAGCGAAATAGACTTTATTTTTTTTTCTACAAAAATATGTCACTAGCACATCATGCATGGTAGTTATAAAACACAAAAAGTTGTATTAATCCTTTCGCGCCGACTGTCACAAATACGTGCCAGCATAAAACCGTATCAATCAGGGTAAAAAGATAAAACTGGTAATCAAAGTATTTTTTAGCAGTTTATTTGTAGGCGGAGTTATAATTGTTTGATTTATTCAATTCGCCATTACTTTGATCAAAATAAAACTATTTAGTTATACTTTGAATTAACATTGATTATATATATGATTAGAGTAACAATAATTAAAGTAAATGCAAAGTAAATCTGTCAAATTAGCAACGACTACATTTAAGTTACCGTTTTTTATTTAATTACAAGTTGATTCTGATTTTGTATGAATGCTTTTCTTAATCACCAGTCCTCAAGGGGTTAAGTAAAGTAAGTTTGATCGAGTCTCTAAGTAGTGTATATTATATGGAAAATTACTATAGAAAATGAAGAAAAATCTTGTATTTTGTGAAATAGTATTGGTAAAAGAAAGTATGAAATTTCAAAATATGATGAATAAAGTAATAAAACTTATAAAAGGTATTTTAAAATTCAACATATTTTCAACAGCTAGATCAAATGACAATTCTTTAAAAAACATTTGCACCTTATATGCTCTAAAATACTGTTCAAATTAACCCCTTGGGGACGGGTGATTCAGAAAAGCATTCGTGCAAAATCAGAATCAAGTTGTAATTAAATAAAAAACGGTAACTTAAATGTAGTCGTTGCTGATTTGACAGATTTACTTTGCTTTTACTTTAATTATTGTTAGTTTAAACATATATATAATCAATGTTAATTCAAAGTATAACTAAATAGTTTTATTTTGAACAAAGTAATGGTGAATTAAATAAATCAAACAATTATAACTCCGCCCACAAATAAACTGCTAAAGAAATACTTTGATTACCAGTTTTATATTTTTACCCTGATTGATACGGTCTTATGCTGTCACGTATTTGTGACAGTCGGCGCGAAAGGGTTAATACATTAATTTACTTAAAATGTCTTATCGTTCTAACTGGGCACCGAGAGCCGGTTTTCGTGTGGTAGCCTTTTAATTGATGATTCTTAATCCGATTTATAAGGATTTTATTAACAACTACTTTTAAATAATTTTACAAAAGATATGTGAAACGTCACTTTGTTAGACTTAAGCAGTGTTGAGCCTTTCAATAGAGTTAGAAAAATTAATTGAAAATCAGCAATTTTAGTTTGTATTTCTCCAGCGTTTTGTAAAATAGTTTGTCGAATCCGGTGCAGTTGATATCCCTGTTTTCCCCTTCAAACATGAATAATTTACAATATATGTCATGTTTGCAGCTACGATTGAATAATTAAATAAATAAAAAATGAATTGAGTTCTTACCACTTTTTACATTTTTTGTCTCCTGTGGCATCCCTTGGATATATATTATGTAAAAAGGAGTATATAGTGGAACGCAAAAAGACTATAACAGTATTTTCACGGTTCTTAAAAATTAGAGTAAATTCACTATTAGTCTAGTTATTTTTTTAAAAAAAAATGCACATGAGTAAATTAAATTTGTGTTTTTTATTTATCGATCAAGTATAATATTTCTCAAAAAATTAATTGCTATTCAAGAATGAGAGTATTAAGATAAAAGAACTAAATAATCCTACCTGCAATTTCAAAATTCTCGAGATTTTAAAATGTGTTGTTTTAAATTATCAATATTGTATGTATAATTACAACATTATTACAGCAACATTATCAATATTGCCTTATCCATACCCTCCAACTGCTACGGAATTTCCGTAGTTTCAGAAATCTTCTTTTCAGACGGTAGCAAAATTAATGTCTTAATATTAAAAAAAAATAATTTTAGCGTAACTAGTCCACTATTACTTATAAAAGTGCAGGCCATATGGCTAGATTCTTAAGTTCTGATAAAAGTTTTATGAGAGATCCATTTGCTTTAGAAACTTCTACTTTGGTTCGCTACCACTAGAAAGAATTATTTTCAAAATCCTCATAAGTTGGAGGGTATGCCTTATCTTTATTCTCAACGACGTGAGTGGAGCTACGTATGGTTCTTTTTCTTTTGACAATGTCAGCATGTTTTTCAAAAAATATGTTTTTCAAAAAAATATTGGCTGGAGTTTGGCATACTTTAAATCAGCTTTTTCTATTTTTACATCTTGATGAGCTAAGTGGATGAACAGAGTTAGGGGCATTTTCAGAGTAATCATATACAGGGAAAGCACAAAAAAAAGTGGTACCATACGTTTCATACGTTTTATATTATGGACTGTAAAACTTTTGGTGTATTGTTGCCATTATTTTAGGTGTTGTGATACTTTATATTTATTTTTAAGTACCAAACTGTAACTTGCAAATAATTAGGTAAAATTGACAAAATAACAATTGTTTAACGAGTTCTGCAGAAATTTGACCAAAATGTCCTTGATTTTTAAACGAAGATTTTTTATTTTTTATTTTTTTGAAATGAAGTCATAAAAAATTATTCGAATTTGAATAAAAATAAGTTCGGTCAATAAACAAACAAACAGAAAAGAAATGAATAAATAAATTAAGCTATCGCAATGGAAAAATTATGAAAAATGCGACTTCATGTATTGTAAAAAAAATTAGTTTAAATCAGTACCAGAAATGATGAAAACTATAGACAACACAACTAAAAAAAGGTACAGTGCACAAAAAAAAGAAAATACGGACCACCCTGAATAACTTTTGATCTAATGAGCAGATCTTCACGTCTAGGACTCGATCTTAATGGCTCAATGGGGTGACCTAACATATGCTAATCAATAAGTGCAGATGATATTTTAAGTCACGAAATCAGACACAAAAACGTACTTTCTCTGAATAACATACTTTTTTTTGTTGCTGGATTTGAATTTCTGACCCCCAATATATTGGAGGTAGCTGCTGTCTGAGAAATATGGTCCCAATAGTTTTGTCAGTAGAGCATTCCAAAAATAGGACCCCTTAGTGTTAATTTTACTCTTTGCTTATTTCGCTATATCTCAAGAACTTTTTCAGGGATTTGAAAAATCTGCACATATAATTGTAAAATTCAATTACCCTAAGACAATTCCATGCGGATAATCTTCCGTTAATATTCATTATTTTTTATTATTTTATTAATAATGGTCGGAAAAATTTTGAATTGTATGGTACATAATTTTTTGCATCATTTTATAGAAAATAATTTTACATGGTAAAATAGAAACTTTTAGCAAAATTGAACCAATGGTTCTTGAGAAATAAAATTTCAAATGTCGGACTTTTTCGAAATTCAATTTCTCAGTAACGTTACAACCGATGTTGCTCAAAATATGTATTTTGAAATGTTTAATTATATTCCTTAAAACGATGAAAAAAAAATTATATGATGGAAAAAATGTTATATCTTATAATTCAAAATTTTTTCGATCATTATTAAATAAAATAATAAATATTTATTAAAAGTATTTTTTTTAAAATTTTTTTTGTATCAACGAATTTTATATATTCGTATGCAAAATTTTTTCAATTTCCTTAAAAGTTCTCAAGATATAGCGAATTACGCAGAAAGTAAAATTAACTTTAAGTTGCATATTCAGAGAAATTTTGTTTTTGAGCCTGATTTCGTTACTCAAAATACTTCGTCTGCACAAATTAATTACCATATTTGAGGTCACCCCCTCGAACAATTAAGATCGAGTCCTAGAACCTGAAGATCCTATGATTAAATCAAAAGTTATTTAGGATGGTTCATTTTAATTTTTGGCTCACTGTACATGTGGTTCAAGGCAGAATGCACATATAAAGAAAATACCTTAATAACTTTTTCAAGATTTATTTGACCGATTCTATTTCGTCGAATTTCATAATTTAAAATCACGAAGAATAACTTAGTGGGAGAATTTGTATGCCTTACAATTCAAAACTTTTTCGATTATTAGTAACTTAAATTATAAAATGAGGAAAAAAAGAAATAAGAAAAATTATTTTTTACATGGAGCTATCGTTAAATAAATAAGATTTATATTTATATGATTTTTTTTTTTTTTGATCTGCTGTATTAGTTCTGATTCGTAGCTTAGTGCGGAACTTCATTGATTTGTTGTTTAGTAAATTTAACACGTTCACGCCGGGAAAAGTGAAAATACTGGTACAGGAAAAGAGAAAATACTGGAAGAAGAACTATTTCAACATTATATAATATTCGGGAGGAGTTAATCTATTCTCAACAATAACAATTCACTGTACGAAAAATTTATCACGGCGAAGAAGCAATTCAATATAAAAATTGTATTCGTTAAAAACAATTGGTAGTTATGGATTTTTATTATTCCCGGAAAAAAAACTAAAAAATGAAATTTATTGTTACCAGTTTTTACTCCGGTGCGCTGCCAAGATGAGACAATCTAGCGTGACCCACCGGTGGGTCACCCCGGCGTGAACGTGTTAAACAAAACCTGGGTTTTGCCTGCTACAAATAGTTTAAACCTTTATGCATAAATAATACCATTTTTCTATTTAACTTGAGCTTATGCTTTAAAAGATTTTTCAAAATTTAACTTCTAAAAATTTGAGAGCTTTACAGGGCCTCTAACTACTACGCTTTTTACCAAGATTTTAATAGAGTGGTAAGCAGTTAAAAACTACATATTTCAGAAATTTTGGTAATTCTTTCCAAAATTTTAAAACCTCACTACTAGGAAACTGGAATAAACTGGGTTTTCATATAAACTTTTAAATAATTTACATGTAGCTGTGGAGAAATAGCTTTAAATGAAATTTGCAAAATTAAAGATAATACATTAAATATAAACTTAGCTACCAGTAGAAGAAACTTTCCAAAAGGCGTAGAAAGTTGGCAATCCTTGCTTTATACTTTAACACTTTATTACATAATTTGTAGGAAATGGAGCAGCCTTCCAGTTTACACTCAAAATCTTTCACTAAAATAATTAAACTTCTAAATTATAATTCATCAACCACTAATTTATTTTTTATCCGCAAATGACTGTCTTTTATATCCAGATGCTAACACGAAAGTCTTTGCTTCCTTCAATTTATTTTAGAGAAATCACAATTACTATAAGCTAAAATTGTGTAATGATTCCAAGACCTAAAAACTTTACCGTAAGTTTAAATATTTGTTTAATTATAACTGAAGGCAAAAGATCGGCATAATTAAATCAAATATAAAATAAAAATCGCAAAATTTACATACACTTTAAATATTCAAGAAAACTCATTCCATTGAAACGGAATACAAAAAAAAAGCAAAAGCATGTATTTAAACTCTAATGCCATTTTGCAATTCAAAAATTATATTTCCACACACTACATATATTTAAATATGCTTTCTACGTACCTTAATTAATCTGACGTTATCACTATATTAAAATATCTAAATCACTTTAGAATTCTGTCAGTCATTTCCATAAAGCCGCTCCCTTCACCTTATTTCATACACATTCATTCTAAAAGCTTCGTTGTTATGCTGCACAAAGCTTTTGCCTAGGTGTAAAATTATTCAGCAGGTTAGATATGAAACCACTTCAGTAATCAGCATATTAATTAAGTTCGCAGACTTCGTATGTCTGTCATTCATTTATTTCTCTATAATTCGAGTGTGCCCAAAATTACGGAGCTGACTCTTAACTAGAAATTGCGACAGCACCTTTCCAAGGAGAGAGATTTTACAGTCAATTAAATTAAATGAATCTGTAAAATTAGTTTTGCTGGATACTTCCCAGCTATGGAGCTACACCTACCACTAAGCCTGGTAAGATGGTAATTGAGTATTCAACATTCAAAGTGAAGTTTAACTGTCCTGTCAATTGTAAGGGGTCTCTGAATCATTTCATTGGTCCGTTATGAGACATGGGTGACATTAATGGATTGCGTTGGATGACTCAAGACAGGATTAATAGATTAGGAGAAGGCTGAAGGGCTTTGCTGCTGGCTTTCATTTGTGCTTGAAATAACACTAAATGAAGTAAATTTTTCTTGAAGACCTTTTATGGAGATATTAAAATATAATTTTATTTAAATGTTGGCTTTCGTGATGGGATTCATTTAAAACTAATGGTGCTTAGAAATTTTCTTCTGACTATTTGATCTGCTTAACTAATGCTTAAAACATGCAAATGACAAATTAATTGTATTTATAATCACTATAGTTAAAACATTATTATTTAATGTACACGGAAGAAAAAAATCTGGTAAAATTACCATACTGTACGTTAGGGACATTTCTCAAAAAAAAAAAAAAAAAAAACATAATTTTTGTCAATAAAACTAAAGTATACGGTAATTAAACTATTCATTTAGTAAATTTTCCTTTCATATGGTAATGGTTTACCGAAAATTCTGATATTCAAAATTATACTTCTTATTACCATGCATTAAATAAAAAATACAAAACTGAAAAGTAAATTTACCTGAAAAAATAGTTTTTATGCCATCCTCTAAGGTCACATGTTAAAATTACCAAATTTCACCTCATTTACCAGCTTTTATCACGTATTAAATAACTATATATTTTAATGTTGATCTTGCCAAAATCATTACCAAATTGTTTCGGTGAAAATTACCTAGCCTTTAAGCTTTTAGGTGTTCCCATGAAGCCAGAAAAATAGTAAATTTTACCATATTCAGGTAATTTTGATCGTATTTCTTTTTCTCAGTGTAAGAAATATTCCATGATATATTTTACCACCTAATTCCTTATTTCTGTATATCATCCCAGTCACAATTTGTGTTAAGAATTCTTATTGTCGTAAATTTTTAATTAGTTAAGTTTAATTATGTGCATAAATAAATGATCAGGATTAGCATTTTAACATTAAAAATATAAAGTTAAAAACTGATAAAAACTTATAATATGTTTAAATAAAGTGAAGTTTTAAATAAAAGCATTCTGTGCTAACTAATTGATAATTTTAAAACTATATTGACTGAATAATCTATCAAAATTCAGTGAATGTAATTAATAAATTTTGTTAAAATTTTCAGAAGTAAAAAACAAAATAATTAGAAGAAAATATTGCTTCCAGACATCTTGTGTGAAAAAAAGCAGTTCGAATAAAAAAAGCTCACTTAGCATTTTTCTTTCCATAAACTAATTACCATGTGCTAATTATCAACATCAGAAAAAACTTTTGATGCTAAATTTTAAAAAAAGCAAAGAAAAAAAAATTCTTATTATTTTCAACGTGTTTTTAAGCAATATTATTTGCCGTCGCAATTCAAAATTCTTGATGGTCCCTTCAAAACATTTTGATGGTTTATTTCGGTTTCAGTGCGATTCATGATGGTCCTGCATCATTCGATGGTTAACCATTACAAATATTTGATGTTATGCGTTCATGGTTTCTGATATGCCAACAATATTCCACCATTCCATGATGGTTAACCATCAAGAGAAGTTTGATTCACATGGACCAACATGATGGTGCCAACAAATTTCCATGATGGTATAATAGGAATTCTTGTTGGTTCTCAGGAACATGCCAACATAACAATTTGGTTTTACATATGTGGAACTATCATAAATCAGTCAGAATTCCTACATTGGGATGATGGCTGTTTATGACCGTTCTAACATTTGATTTCTAAGAAACTTTGATGGGAAATTTCTGATGGTATAATATGAAAAAACCTTCAAAACAAGTAGCTATTCTTAAGTTGGACCATCTTAAGTCTGTCCAAATTCCTACATTGTGATGATGGTTGTTCATGACCGCTCTAACATTTGATTTCTAAGAAACTGTGAGGGAAAAATTCTTATGATTTAACATGAAGAAACCTTCAAAACAAGTTGATGTTGAACCCTCATAAATCAGTCCCAATTCCTGCATTGGGGTGATGGTTACTTATGTTGGTAACCATCAAAAACATAATGGTTCATGACGGAATTATTGAAGGTTACCATCAAGATTATGTTGATCCATCAATGGAAAACCATGAAATATTTCGACTTGGGGTGTGTCAGGTAAAACAATTCTGCCACATTAGAAAAGAAAATCAAGGTTAAACCATTAAAATGTTCATAATTTTATCCAAAACATTAAGCTTTAATTAGTAAATTATTGTCAGTTAGAGTTCTTTAATTTTTAAAGATCTAAATGAAATATTATGTATAAAATCTGTATTATGGGCTCATACACTCTACAAGCAGCACTTATTACATTGAGGGTACAAACACATTGTATCTTTTATTTCCTTCATAAAATAGATACATGGATGTATCTCATGAATATAAAAGACAAATGGGAGATCGATTTTTGTTTCCTTATCAAAGCTTAATTTTCATTGTGAACTCATTATATAAGCAGCCTTTAGAATCTTTTTTGAGCTAAACACCTCTGATATATTTGTCTCAAAATTTGCATGGTATCTAATTTACATTTCAAGCTGCAAATATGTAATCTCAAGAAGAAAGTTTTACTAATTCAGAAAAAGCTAACATTCTATTCCTTGTTTTTGTGCATTTTAAAGTAAATACAGATTTATTTTTTGAAACTCTAAAATATTCCAAGACACAGTTAAAGTATTCTAAAGCGAAAGAAAATAACGAATTTTGAAGGTTTGTTTTGAAACAATGCATTGAAATTTACCTTAGCTTTCGAAGAAAATGGAAAATTCTAAAAAAATCATCCTTTTGTGAAAAACTGGGAATCGTCAATATGTTTTTTTATGTCAAGTACAATACAATGTATTGCATTGTAAATGCATGAAAACTGGGCATTGTTTTGAAACTAGTTATCTTGTAAGTGAGATCTGTCTGGAATGAATTTTCAAAGTGTTGATTCCTTTTATTCAATATAACCTTCTATGCTTCTTTACTTTAATGCTTTGAATTGAATTTGTTTACACAAAGATTCTTTTTGTTAGTGAATAATAAATACTATCATGCTTTCATTTCTGCTAAAAACACTGTTTTAACACTTAAATTTAATGTATTTATATATATATATATATATATATAAGTTCAAAATAAAGAATAAAACAAAGAAAAATTATAGACATATGAAAAAAAGAAGGGGGGGGGGAAATAATAAGTAAAAAAATAACAAACAACAGTTTATATACTAAAAAAAATAAATTTACATTTTATTTAAAAAACCGGGAAAAAAAACGGAAAAAAAAGATATAATCTTTTCTTCAGCCCAGATGATTATATCTGCAAAACAGAGTGCTTTCTGATATTGTATTAATAAAGCCAAAGCAAAATATATTAATACAATAGTGTGAGGAGCACTCAAAAATTTTTTTTATAAAAATAACAATAAATAAAATAGATCACTAAAAGCAAAAATAAGTAAAAGTAACATGTAAAAACAGAAAATAAAATGAAATAAAAAGAAAAAACATTAAAAAGGGGCTAATGTTTCCAGGAGCATCTATTTAAATACCACTTTTAATGAAATGAACAGAATTAAAAGAATATGTAGTAATATTTATTTATCCAAAAAACAAATTGATAAACTCTTTCAAAATTTGATAAAAAACAATGGATACCCAACTGAAGTAATAAAATTTTATATAAAATCATTTAATTAATCGTATATTATTGTGGATATATTTACTAAACATTTTTTTTGTTAACTTTTATAATTTTCCCATGTGCAAATCCATTTCAGGTAAATCCATTGTCAAAATTATTTACTAAATAATTTCGTTGTTATTTTGTATAATTTTTCCATGTGCAAATCCATTTCGGGCAAATCCGTGGATAGAAATATTTACTAAAAATTCCTTTACTAATTAATTTCCTTTGTTAATCTATACAGTTTCTCCATGTGCAAATCCATTTCGGGCAAATCCGTGGGTGAAATTGATTGCTAAAAATTTCTTTATTAATTTATACAATTTTTCCATGTGCAAATCTATTTCGGGCAAATCCGTGGCTAATATTATCTACTAATTTTTTTTTCTTTTTTAATTTTTCCATGTGCAAATCCATTTCGGGCAAATCCGTGTTAAAATTATCTATTAAAATTTTTTTCTTTGATAATTTAAATAATTTTACTATGTGCTAATCCATATCGTGCAAATCCGCGGCCAAAATTATTTGCAAAACAGGCAATTTATGTTTCTCTTTTCTATTTTATATTTTTTCTTAAATAAACATCTATCTTCTAAAACTATTTATGATCAATTTTTAAAATTATCCAGTATAATATTACCTTGCGCACATTCATTTCGAGCCCATCCTTGGTAACTAACAAATCAAATCTCAGAATAACAAATCACTTCAGCTGTGCAGTAAGAACGACACTTTAGAACTCTCTTGCTACACTCAATTTGCGCTTTTGTTTTCATCTTTTGTTGTCATATTTTGTAATCTGGCAATCTTTCTGCGAAAACATTTTTAAGTCATTCTTGAAAAAATTTTCGTCCATGTAAGTTGATCTGATTTTGCTACTCGCTTTATAGCCCCTTTTTAATGTTTTTTCTTTTTATTTCATTTTATTTTCTGTTTTTACATGTTATTTTCACTTATTTTTACTTTTTGTGACCTATTTTATTTATTGTTATTCTTATAAAAAATTTTTTTGAGTGCTCCTCACACTATTGTGTTAATATATTTTGCTTTGGCTTTATTGATACAATATCAGAAAGCACTCTGTTTTGCGGATATAATCAGGTGGGCTGAAGAAAAGATTATATCTTTTTTTTAAAATAAAATTTCATTCTTTTTTTTTTTTTTTTTAAATAAATTTTTTTTTTTTTAAATTTTTTTTTTATATATATATATAAACTGTTGTTTGTTATTTTTTTGCTTATTATTTCCCCTCCCCTTTCTTTTTTTTCATATGTCTATAATTTTTCCTTGTTTTATTCTTCATTTTGAACTTATCTAATGAGTTCTGTTTACTTGCAGCTTAAGCTTATTGTTTTTCTTAATTTTCTTCGTGTTTTCTTGTATTTATATATATATATATATATATATATATATATATATATATATATATATATATATATATGTATATATATATATGTATATATATATATATATATATATATATATATATATATATATATATATATATATATATATATATGTATATATATATGTATATATATATATATATATATATATATATATATATATATATATATATATATATATATATATATATATATATATATATATCAAATGTAGAGTAAACATGGTAAAAATTACAGATCAATGAATAAAGGGAAAAATAAAAATAATAACTAAAATCCGGAAAATAAAAGGTATAATCTTTTCATTGGCTCATACGATTATATCCGCAGAAAGGAGTACTTTCTAATATTGTATCAATAAAGCGAAAGCAAAATATATCATTACAATAGTGCGAGGAGCATTCAAAAAATTTACAACAAATAGAATAGAACACATTAAAAAAAATATCACGTAGAAAGAGACAATAAAATATAAAGAAAAAAACAGAATAAAACATAAAACGAAATCTATAAAGCGAGTAACTAATTCAAATGAACTTACAAGAGCGGAAAATTTTTCAAGAATGATTTAAAATATTTTTGTAGCAAGATTGCCAGACTACAAATTATGAGAACATAAGCGCAAATTGAGGAAAAAGCTTAAATAGAGGAGTTCTGTTTTATAGTGCGTTATTCTTATTGCTGAACTGAAGTGAGTTTGATTTGTTAGTTACCAAAGATGGGTACAAAAATGGATGTACGCAAGGTAATATTATACTGGAAAATTTAAAAAAGACAGAAGGCAACTAATAATTTTCGAAAAATTAACTTTTATTTAACAAAGTGGCTGAAATTATGTGCAAAACTGGCAATTCATGTTTCTTTCTCTTTTCTATTTTATTAGATTTTGGTCTTAAATAAAAGTTAATTTTCTAAAATTTTTAATTGTGAACTTCTTTAAATTATCCAGCTTATTATTACCTTGCGCACATCCATTTTCGGGCCCATCCCTTGTAACTAACAAATCAAACGCACTTCAGTACTGCAGTAAGAGCGTACTATAATAAAAAAAACTCCTCTGTTTACGAATTTACCTCAATTTGCGAGTCTGTTTTCATATTTTGTAATCGGTAAATCTTGTTACGAAAATATTTTATATCACTCTTGAAAAATTTCCCGTTCATGTAAGTTTATTTTAATTCGCTTCTCGTTTTATAGATTTCATTTTATGTTTTATTCGGTTTTTTCTTTATATTTTACTTTCTCTTTTTACGTGATATTTTTACTTAATGTGTTCTATTTGTTATAAATTTTTTGAGTACTCATCACACTATTGTATTGATTATTTTGCTTTGTCCATTTTGATAAACTATTATAAAACATTTTTTTTTATTTTTTTTGCGGATATAATCGTGTGAGCTGATATAACGATAATATCTTTTATTTTCCGTATTTTTATTATTAGCTCTCTTTTTCCCTTTTTTCATTGTTCTGTAATCTTTACCATGTTTTCCCTACATTTTAAACTATATATATATATATATATATATATATATATATATATATATATATATATATATATATATATATATATATATATATATATATATATATATATATATATATATATATATATATATATATATATATATATATATATATATATATATATATATATATTGAACGAAATCTATGAAACGAAATCTATAAAGTGAGTAGCGAATTCAAATGTACTTACATGAGCGGGAAATTTTTCAAGAATGATTTTAAATATTTTCGTAAAAAGATTGTTTACTTGCAGCTTATGCGCAATAAATGAAACTTATTGTTTCTCTTAATTTACTTCGTGTTTTTTTGTATTTATTTTGCTGTACATGTATACACATGTATATTTATATATATATATATATATATATATATATATATATATATATATATATATATATATATATATATATATATATATATATATATATATATATATATATATATATATATATATATATATATATATATATATATATATATATATATATATATATAAATATATATATATATATATATATATATATGTAATACAAAAATTAAATACTTTTGTATTAATAAAAGCATTAAAACTTCATTCCTTTTCATAAAATATCTTTAGTAAAAGATAAGGGTAGAAATTCTATTTTGGGACTTCAAGGCTGAAAACATGCCAATGAATAATAATTAGATTTATACTTCAAAAGAGAAGTTATTTTAAGATCTTTCACTTCCATATAAGGAAAGATTAAACGATTTGCTTTGAGTAATAAATAAATTGATGAGGCGTAAGAATACAGAAAAAGGCATATGACTGGGCCTCTTTACAACTAAAAATCATCCTATAAAATGCAGCATACACAAAAGGAAGGTAGTACACGAACGGAAAGTACCACTGGATGTAGGTATCATTTAAACAAATGAAAAGTTTGACGATTAAAGAATTTGTTTTTTGTTGAAGATACTCGATGAATTATTGATTACCATGAGTTGCAGAAAAATTTTACTTGATAAATTTTCAACTGTCCATGCGAATGAGATATTCAATATTTTCGATGCATTTTTTCACCGCTGATTTTTCCGAAGTCCCAGCCGGGCTCCGCTAATCTTAATTTTTGAGATAGAAATGCGTAAATTTCCTCCGCAAGCAACTATGCTGCCGACTTCTAATATAAGGGCAACAACCCCTATATTTTGGTGGATTTATTTGTCAAGAAAGCAGGAATAATGAGAACATGTTGTGCACAAGATTTTATTTTAGTATATAGATCGTGAAGCCGAAGTCACATCCCCGCTCTCCCGGCTGGAGAGGGGGGACAAAGTTCCAGTCAGATCCGACGGAGTTTAGTTTGTAAACATTATACACCAAAAAGTCACGCAAAAACATTGCTCCTGCATTTTATAGGATGATTTTTAGTTGTAAAGAGGCCCAGTCATATGCCTTTTTCTGTATTCTTACGCCTCATCAATTTATTTATTACTCAAAGCAAATCGTTTAATCTTTCACTTCCATATAAGGAAAGATTAAACGATTTGCTTTGAGTAATAAATAAATTGATGAGGCGTAAGAATACAGAAAAAGGCATATGACTGGGCCTCTTTACAACTAAAAATCATCCTATAAAATGCAGGAGCAATGTTTTTGCGTGACTTTTTGGTGTATAATGTTTACAAACTAAACTCCGTCGGATCTGACTGGAACTTTGTCCCCCCTCTCCAGCCGGGAGAGCGGGGATGTGACTTCGGCTTCACGATCTATATACTAAAATAAAATCTTGTGCACAACATGTTCTCATTATTCCTGCTTTCTTGACAAATAAATCCACCAAAATATAGGGGTTGTTGCCCTTATATTAGAAGTCGGCAGCATAGTTGCTTGCGGAGGAAATTTACGCATTTCTATCTCAAAAATTAAGATTAGCGGAGCCCGGCTGGGACTTCGGAAAAATCAGCGGTGAAAAAATGCATCGAAAATATTGAATATCTCATTCGCATGGACAGTTGAAAATTTATCAAGTAAAATTTTTCTGCAACTCATGGTAATCAATAATTCATCGAGTATCTTCAACAAAAAACAAATTCTTTAATCGTCAAACTTTTCATTTGTTTAAATGATACCTACATCCAGTGGTACTTTCCGTTCGTGTACTACCTTCCTTTTGTGTATGCTGCATTTTATGTTTAACGTTCTGAAGGCGAAGGATGCAACTAGAGAGTTGAGCTTCAATATTTCACCACCCTTGGACTCCCCACTGCTTTGGATTTAATCGTCGATGAAGTGTTTTCTCAACACATAATGGTTTACGATGGTCTACTTAAATGTTCAACATTCCCACCCTCCCTCCTACTCTGAACTCAAAGAATAATAAGTGAAACCTCACTATCAGTGAAAATTTATGAATCATTTTAACGAAAAGAAAAAAGAGAAAGAATAATTTTTTCCTATCAACTTTAAATTGATGTTGTGGCTTTCAAGATATGTTTTGGATTAATTCGAACTTTATGCAGCTTTGCATCCTTTAAGTATTTTTTTTTAAAACATTTAGTTCTTTGATTTTTAATGATTAAAAGAAGAAGAAAGTGAAGTGCGCGAATGATTTTTTTTTTCCTCTTCGCCAAATATTGAAGAAAAAGTGATATATAAATTATTTTTTTTTCTTCTTTCTCAAAATTTATGATACTGTTATGATTACATATTTTAGTGATCAAAAATTTTTTTTTATTCTGAATAATTGAGTAAATTATTAATATTGGATTGCATTTCTTATATTTATATTCGTTTTATTTTGAAATTATGATTTTTTTCTTCTCTTCAGCGAAATTGATGAAGGTCGACGTTGGAGAGTAGAGTGTTCATATTTTATTGAAATTAGATATGAGTTATGAGAAAACTTTTTATTATGAATCATTGAATAGAATATTTTTAAGAGTTAGATTGCATTTTTTGTGTTTATATTACTTTTTTTTAAAAAAAATATGATATTTTGTTTTTATAGTGCATTTAAAATGTTTTTGAAGGAAATAAATGCGGCTCAAACGTCAATTAAATTAGTAATGGCAAACAAAATTAAGTTTTTTTTAAACTTTTGTTTCCTAATGATTTATCACGATGAAATCGAAAAAAATAAAAAATAAAAACTTAAAGAAAATTTGTAAAAATTTTGCTTTTTCGGACTTGGTCAAAACTAAATATTCCTATGAAAAAAAAATGTAAGGAAATAAATGTTACCCAAAGAAAAGGACAGTTAACACTTAACAAAATTTGCGAGTTTCCCTTATTACGATAGGCGAAAATTTTTAACTCAGTTAAGTTTTCATACTTGATACTGATTTACCATATGCTTTAGTAGGGTTGTAGACTTGCAAAGATTTTTGTTTGTTTATTGATTATGTCGGGCCAGTTGTTACTTAATTTGGTAAGAGATTGATCACCTCTGCTAATTCAAACAATGACAACTTAACTTTGCACATTAGACAGCAAACTTCTAAAAATGTTAAGGTTAAAAATGATGAAAAAGATGTTTAAAAAAAAAGTAAGCATCGAAAAAATGAAAGTTAAGGATGTTTCAGTAAAAGTAAACATCGAAAAAAGAAAAGTTAAAGATGTTTCAAAAAAAAGTAAGCATCGAAAAAATGAAAGTTAAGGATGTTTCAGTAAAAGTAAACATCGAAAAAAGAAAAGTTAAAGATGTTTCAAAAAAAGTAAGCATCGAAAAAATGAAAGTTAAGGATGTTTCAGTAAAAGTAAGCATCGAAAAAATAAGAAGTTGAGGATGTTTCAGTAAAAGTAAACATTGAAAAAATAAAAGGTTTGATGTTTCGGCAAAAGTAAACATCGAAAAAATAAAAGTTGAAGATGTTTCAATAAAAGTAAACATCGAAAAAATAAAAGGTTTGATGTTTCGGCGAAAGTAAACATCGAAAAAATAAAAGTTGAAGATGTTTCAATAAAAGTAAACATCGGAAAAAAAAAAGGTGAAGGGTAACAAAACAAAAAGAAAAGAAAAAAAATAGGAAAAGAAAGAATGACCAAGAAACACTGATAATGAATTAAATAAAATAAAAATATAAGAAAACGAAATTTTGAAATAGTACAGGTATCAAAACTTAGGAAATATCACAACCCACAAATGTTAAAATTAAATCATGAAAAAATGGTCAAAAATGAAAATGTTTTGCTTTCTTCAAAGGAATAAGTAATCCCTATATTTTTGAGAGATCCGAATCGCGTGTGGAGATGTTCGGCGAGGAAACTTGAATTTTTTTCCTCAACACAGTGAAAAAAAAAAACAAATTTAAAAACTATTTTTGTTTTATCCAGTCTGGATCTCTCAATTTCACAGTGCTTCATGAAATTCTGTTTTCCTCCATTTTAACGGGGAATACGGAATTTCATCTAGTAAATAACCCCATTAACCATACAGAATCTTAAATTCTGATTAAATGACACTTGTTGTCCAGTTCGTTTTGCATAAAAATTTTGTATATTTTTGTGTGAAAAATTTTGAAAAGTTTTTTAGAAAAATTATATAAAATGCTTAAATTTTTTCCTTCTGTTTAGTTCACTAAATAGATAAATTGCATTATTATGTTCTTATTGTTGTTACTGTAAAATAATTTTTTCACATGTTGAAAAAAGGTTATTTGTAAGAAAGAGGACAGTCATACCAACATAAAGTTTTTCTAAAATTTTCATTTTGGCTTACCAAAATTTTTTTTGGGGGGGATGTAATACAAAAATTAAATACTTTTGTATTAATAAAAGCATTAAAACTTCATTCCTTTTCATAAAATATCTTTAGTAAAAGATAAGGGTAGAAATTCTATTTTGTGACTTCAAGGCTAAAAACATGCCAATGAATAATAATTAGATTTATACTTCAAAAGAGAAGTTATTTTAAGATCTTTCACTTCCATATAAGGAAAGATTAAACGATTTGCTTTGAGTAATAAATAAATTGATGAGGCGTAAGAATACAGAAAAAGGCATATGACTGGGCCTCTTTACAACTAAAAATCATCCTATAAAATGCAGGAGCAATGTTTTTGCGTGACTTTTTGGTGTATAATGTTTACAAACTAAACTCCGTCGGATCTGACTGGAACTTTGTCCCCCCTCTCCAGCCGGGAGAGCGGGGATGTGACTTCGGCTTCACGATCTATATACTAAAATAAAATCTTGTGCACAACATGTTCTCATTATTCCTGCTTTCTTGACAAATAAATCCACCAAAATATAGGGGTTGTTGCCCTTATATTAGATATATATATATATATATATATATATATATATATATATATATATATATATATATATATATATATATATATATATATATATATATATATATATATATATATATATATATATATATATATATATATATATATATATATATATATATATATATATATATATATATATATATATATATATATATATATATATATATATATATATATATATATATATATATATATATATATAAATATATATATATATATATATATATATATATATATATATATATATATATATATATATATATATATATATATATATATATATATATATATATATATATATATATATATATATATATATATATATATATATATATATAAATATATATATATATATATATATAGAGAGAGAGAGAGAGAGCGAGAGAGAGAGAGAGAGAGAGAGAGCTTAAAATGATCTAAAAGTTTTAATGCCTTACTATTTTGTTACATTTTCGATTTTCGATTCGAAATTTTATAGTACAAAAATTAATAAATAATTGCTAAAAGTAATTTTCTGTAATTAATTTTTTGAAATTTGATCTTTGTAATTGTGATCAAAAATATTTTTCGTTCGCTTTAAAACTTTCAAACTTGTTTTGAGTAATCCAAAAAGCATGAAAGTATTAATCAAACTAAACTTCCGATTTTTCTTTTGTCTAAACTATTGGGGAACATATTTCCCGGAGTGCGGCTATCTCCGCCTATATTTTGAGGAAGACGAGTCAGAATTTCGCAAAAAAATGCAAATTTATTCAGTAAAAAAACGTTTTTGTGCTTGATTTCGCAATTAACATCATCGTCAACACTAATTAATTAGCATATGTTAGGCAAACTCCTAGAAAAATGAAGTTTGTCTTGTAGTACGAAAACGTCCAATGTTTAGAGAAAAAGATCTAATGTTTATAAATGAGTTTGAAGGACTCATGTCCCCTTTCAGTAGGGAAATCACCTAGACAGTTTAAAAAATGAATAAACGAAAAGAAATTAAATTCATAAATCTGTGAGTTTCCTTAAGATGGTAAAAAAAAACATACAAAACATATTGAACTAACAAACAATATTATATCGAAATCATCTTCTTTTGATAAATTCAAGATATGAATAAAAGTTAGATACATTTTTCCTGTATATGCAAGTTTTGTTCGAAGGCAATTCAAAATATATCGTATCAATATCTTCACCCTCATAAAACTTGATTTCTTTCATTTTTCATGTAAGAAATACATTTTCGTTCTTGCTGGCAATTGTTGTTTAAAAATATTACTTGTCAAACTTAAAGAAAATTGTTGTCTGGTCCAACATTTCAAAATCTGGTTAAAAATTTCCTGGTGTTGCAACATATACTGTATTATTAATTTCTCTCATAATTCTTATAACAGTTATCACTAAAAGCTTTAACATAGATGATATAAATTTATTGAAAAAATTAAAGTAAATATATTTACGTAATCGCACTCTAAGAAACTCTCACTTTTGATGATTCAGAAGTCCTTTAACCATATTTCATTAATATTGAGAATCATTTCGTCACGAAATCACGTTACATGTTGACAAAACGCGAATTTTCATATATATATGAAGAAAATGTTTCCTCAACTTGGAACCTTATCGTAATGCATTGTAGGAAATATTTAACTAAAATGACGAAACTGGAATTACGAAGCTAGATGATCGAAAAAAAAGTGATGTGACTTGCCGACCGTTTATATGATGGGCAAGGAGTTGACATTATCCCAGGGAGATCCCGGATTCGGACCTCGTGTCGGGCATGTGTGTAATTTACCTCGTGTCGGGCATGTGAGTAATTTATCTCTTTATTCTATCAGTCCTTGTGTTGTTTTTGCGATTTGAATCTATCTACAGGGGGCACTAGATTACGTGATTATTTGAAATATTGGATACTTTAGGAGATAGATATCTTTTTTGTTTAATGTAATTAAGAAGTATTTCTTTAATTGATGAAATCCATTTCCTCGATAGTTATTTCGTCATTTTGACGTAATTTTTTCTCGGAATATATATCAGGAAATGATTTCGTCAAAAACATTCAGTAAGTAAGTTTCGTGAATTCGAGCATTCATTTTTCACACCGCGAGTTTGCAAATTATGTTACTGGGGAACATTGTATCTTCCTAACAGTGATTTTTTAATTTTAATTTTTATTTTCGGTTGATAAATTTAAAACCATCCCAATGTCTGCGTTAAGGAAATCTGACTAGTGAAAAAATATTATTTTGGGCAAAATTTATATATTATTTATTATATATTTAATTATATATTTAAAATTCTTGTACTCAAAGTTTTCCGAACATACTTTACTTTTATTTATGTTCCAATTGTTTACAAAGTTATAGCAGTTTTTTTGCAAGGTGATAACATGGATACCGTAAACCGGGGCGAGTCTACCCATGCAGGGGCGAGTCTACCCATTTTAGTTTTATTTAATTTTCACTATTTTAAATTGCAAATAAAAAAATTTTTTACCTACGGAGGACTTAGTTCAGACTCTAAGGAAGATGGCGCTGTAGTAGTTTGATCCGTTTTTATTTATTTGGTGTCTTTTTCACCGACCTGTTCAAACGTCTTTTGAGAGATTTGTATTGAAAATCAGCAAACTTTTAGTTGGTGCTCCGTAAGTATATTATTATTATTACTATTTTCACTTTGGTTAAGTGATAAACTTATCTAAGACTAAGATTACAATAATTTTATATGAAAAAAAAAACAAAAAGAATGTAAGTTTTGCTGTTGTACACAAAAAGCCGGAATTCGCGGGGCGAGTCTACCCATTGGTATTCAGTTTTAATAAAGCATAATAATATAATTTAGAACTTTGTTTATATTAAAATTAAGTCATTTTAAATGAATTTGAGTATATTATTTTAATTCTGCATTGATAAATTTATCATTAATAAGAAAATTTACTGGTTAAATATAAATGTAAATATAAAATATGTTTATTTTATCTATTTTTTCAATTTTTATATTAGAAAATTAACTTTTTTTATTTAATGCAAGTTAAATATGTAAATTATTATTTATAAATTATTATTACCTCCCAAAAGAATGGGAAAAGGATTTTTCATGATTCCCAATGTTTGAATTTCGATTTTGTTAATAATCTTTAATTATTATTATTTATTAATTATTTAATTATAAATTTATATTAATTTTAATTTATTTTTATCAACAATAATCAGAAAAAAATGTTATTTTATAATGTTAATGATTGTAAAAACAAAACTGTGATCAAAATGTGATAATCGATCAAATACTCAATTTGTGTTATTTTATGAATAAAAAAATGGAAAATATAATAAAGTTATGAATTTTACTTCATAAATATCCCATATAGTAACTAAAATAACAATTTAATAGTAAAATTTGATTATTTACAATGTTAACATTCATTTTAGTAGAATGGGTAGACTCGCCCCATACGAGAGATTTGTCAGCAGTTCTATAAAAATATACAGTAACAGCGTAACTGTTAATATTTTCTAAAATCGATTTCACAGCTTTAAAGAGGGATAAATAGCAATTCCGAAACACCTATTAAAAGCCATTTTTCTTTAATATTTACAAAAGTTTGACCACTTGAAAGTTGACAAACTGAAAAAATGGGTAGACTCGCCCCGGTTTACGGTATACTAATGATTTTAAGTCTTTAAATGCATTTATCTCAAAATCAGATTTTATTACAATTTGCACCTCCTTAAACACGATATCTCATGTTGTTTTTAAAATAGTTGTCCTTAATTTTGCATGAATGTTTATTATTATAGCAAGCAAGTTTTGAAAAACAGACAAAGAGAAAAAGTCGAACATGCCTTTTAACTACATTGCCGAAACATGCCTTTTAACTACATTGATCCCTAAATCAGTAGTATATGCATTTTCTTTTAAGATAATAGTTCGAAACATGGTTGATAGCCTTATAAATAAAATCCTCAAAGGATTGTTTGTTTTAGGAGACCAAAACAAATTCACAGTGTATAGCGTTTATGCAAATAGAAGCCGTATTTTTATCTAAAAGTGACCATTTAAAATAATATTATTAAAAATTTTTTTACAAACTTTATCGATACTAGTCGAATACCTTAACTACATATGAAATGTTTATGAAAATATTTAATAAGTCACATTTTCAATATATCTAGAAAAACCTTTTTCCGAGTGCATTTCAAATGAATAAAAAACAAAAAAATACAGAAAAAAAGCATCAAAACTTCCATGCCAGTTGATATTGAAAAGTTGATATCTAACGACCACTCAAATGGAATGTCAAAATCATGAAAATTGGAAATAATTTTGTATATATTAATATAATCATTAATATTCATATTGCGTACATCTAGACATACAATTATACCGTATACAGTTATAAAATATTACAATTATTAAATGTTAAGTAAATTCAAAAATAAACAATTAAAAAGGATCCATTGACCCAATGAACCAAACAGATTATCTTCCTAGAGCGAGGATGTTTCTGTGGATGCGTCAGTAGCTGATATATTTATTACATATTCTAGTCAAGTATCACCTTAATACAAATCTATAAGATGTTTAAATTGCTTTGAACATGGTCTGTAAGTACATTTTTTTTTTAAAAACGGCAAACTCTACAGAAAATGTAGAAGCACATTATATGATGAACAACATCCATTTAGAAGAAATACATTACATCCTTATCAAATTAACAATTTTATTAGCCATAATATTTTTTCAATAAATTAGGTCATACAAAACTGTAGCTTATAGTGCGCAAAAAAAATTCTTAATAACTTTTGATCTAATGATTGGAATTTCACGTACAAATACTAAAACTTATTGCATCACTGGGAAACATGAAATATGCTAATTAGTTTGTGGTTATTTTAAAATCACAAAATCAGACACAAAAACGTACTTTTTCTGTATAAACATATTTTTTTGGCGAATTAGGATTTCTGATTCACAAAATATAGGGTGTATCCGCTATCTGTGGGGTATGGTCCAAATCGTTTGGTCATGAGAGATGTCCAAAGTTTGGACCCCTTAATGTTAATTTAACCTTTTGCGTATTTCTCCATAACTCGATAATCGTTTTTTAGAAAATTGAATACTTTTTTAATACATTTTTCTTTTATCCAACGATAATTAAATGCAAAAAATAATTTTTAAATATTATTTATTATTTAATTTTATGATAGTCGAACAAATTTTGAACTTTCTATCTAATATCTTCAAGTCTTTTTTCCTAATTCACTAGTAAGATATATATTCGGAAGCATGATTCAAGAATTGTGTGATTCAAAAGTGCCAAAAAAGTTTGCCTTATCATTATATTACTTAAAAACAAATACAAATTTTTTACTGTATAAAAAGTGGCAGCACAAAAAATTGCCTAATTTCTACTCCGTTATGTTGAATGGATTAATTAATGCATTTAGAGTTTCTTTTTTATTTATTTACATAGCAAAAAAAATAATTGCAATTCTCTTGAAAATTATGCAGCATGCTTTATTTAAAGTTAAGTCAACGAGAATACTTTCTTTATTTTTTTGCAAACTATCATTTAATTGTTGTCCCTGGTGTGATATTTAATTTCTTTGTCCACGTGGTAAAAATTATTTGAGATGAAATTCTTCATTTCAATTGTACAACATGCGCCATTGAAAAACATATTAATTCAGTAAATATAATGAGACTAATTCTTAAATTTGATTGAATTCCGAGATGTCATCACAGGTTGAGTTGTCAGATTGACAGGTTGGGTTGATACTTTAACTCTTTTTCTCTCAGAAATTTTTTCGAATTTCCACCCCCCCCCCCTAAACAAAGCATTTTTTATTGCTAAAAATTTATATATATTCTACCCTAAATTCGAAAATTCGAAATATTTTTGTCAGCAAGCAGTTTTTTTTCTTAACATATTGGTGGTGAAATATTTGCTGATCTCCAGTTTTCTCTGCAATGCATCCAAGTTTTATCTTAAGAAATACACTGCGATAACAAATTTATTAACTTTATTGCTTTAAGGTATTTAGGATAAATATCTCCATGAAATAATTATTAAAATTAAGTAAAAAGTATTTTGGAAAAATGAAAATATTTTTAAAACTAAAGAAATGAGAAATGCTTCATAATAATTAATTAATACTAATAATTAATACATAACAATAAATTTTAATACTAATGGAAACAAAATTACATAAAAGTACAAAATGATTTTGATTTCAATTCGGAGCGGGCAATCTCACTGCAAAAACTGTGATGAAAGTGGGACTAGCAGCGCCATCTCTTGGCAATATTCAGATAGAAAAAAATAATCTCAAGAATTAAAAACGCGTGTAAGTAGCGACGAATTCAATTTCAATGATAGAAATTTTCTATTCGTCGCATACATGCAACTCCGACAATACGGGTACAAAAACGATGAACGCATGAGATGTGATGCTGGAAAAGAACTGGTTAAACTTCTTATTTAAGAAATACATCTGGTGATCCAATCCCTATTTCGAGTGATCTTATTTTAATTATGTTCCCTAACGTGTTATTTTTTACTTTTTCCACATTGTGAGATATACTTAACATGTTGAATTTTTTACTATACAATACGCATTATTAAAAATATGTTAAGTGTATTTAGATAATTTTGCTTTTTTCAGAAAATAATTATTGAATTTTTCATATGCTATAATATTTTGAGGTGTCAATGAAATATTTTGAACTTTCTATTCCTTCCGTGAAAAGTACATGCAGGCTATCATATCCATATTTCGAATGATATCAGCTTACATAGGCTAAATAATTGAAAGATAGTCTGATCATCGCGCTTTACGAAGCACGAAATACTTCCTGTTAGTGATTTATGTGACGAAAAGGTCGAGGTATCAAGTGCTGAATGATTTCTCTATGAATCATATCAACTGATAAAGGATTTTCCCTCACGCTCGCATTGGCACTTACTAAAAGGGAATTTTGAATAAAGATGTCTATACCATGTCATTTACTAGACGACGTCCTGAGATCTTTCCCTCGTTAGGGAAATTTTCACGCATTTCAAAGCAGCATCCAATATCCAGTAGCCGTAGGATAACTAATCAAATCCATTTATTATCTATCTATTAGGGGAAAATTGAATTTGTAATCCGTAACTGGGATTACCTAGTCTTTTTGCATAACTAGAGTAAGTAATTTAAAATATGTAATGATATTAAATGTAAAAAAAATCTATAATAAACATTAAATGAGATGTTATAGAAGATAAAACAATTTGCTTTAGTGTGAGAAGCTTGATGATGGGGAAGATGGATTAAAATAAGTAATTCCAAATTCAATGAGAAAAGAGTAGTAATTTTTAGAGTTGCTCACTGTGTATAGTGTAACACAAGGCCCATGATAATGATGATATAACTCTTAATTGCCAGTTTAATCATATTCAAATTGACTATGAAAGTACCAATGTCTCCTTCAATAATCATAATGACTTGTTTCATGTAAATATAACTTTATTCCTTTTTACATTAATTTTCATAATTTTAGCTTCCTTTTGGTTGATTTTTAACCTCGATCTTTTTTTTTCTGAGTTAAGATCTGTATTTGTACATACTTTGAAGGGTACAAATCAGCTGAAGAAGATTAAGATTTTTTTTATTGCAAATACAATAATTAACTTTATGTGCCACTGGTAATAGCACTATAGCTAATTAACCATACTGCTCTCTACTCTAAATTTGTAAAATCAAATTATATTTATGTAAATTGAAAAATAATTGCATAAACTCATTTTTAATAGCTAGGATATTAGCTTAATTATTTTAAAATAAGTGAAAATAAAGAAGATGCACATACAAAAAGAATAAAGTTATATTAAAAAATATAAGAGATTTAGAATCATATATTCTGCTAAACTATGCGAGATCATTAATTTATATAAACTAAAGGAAACCAAACTCGAATAAAGTTGAATTTCCTATAAAATGCTCTATTTGAAACCCAAATTATTTCAGCCAAAGCTTTGGTATCAGCTCATCACAGGCTTTGATGCTGAAATAAGATATGACATCATTATCTGAAGCCCAATTAAGTATCCCTTTGGTATTAAATTACTTCGAAACGTTGCATTCATCTGTTTTGTCATCGAATATAAAAATAAAGTGAAAGTCGTGTTTATTAGTGCAGAAAAGTATGAATATGTATTCAATGAAATGGAATAACAAGATAATTAATTACCCTCGTCTTACAGACTCAACATCTTAACATTCATGACATCATTTGTTTAACGATCGACTGGCATTCATATTTATTGAAATTTATAAAAGACTGTGCATAACAAAGCGAAATTTGCATAATGCAAATTAATAAATTTACTAGTCTACTTCAATTGAGAACCGAAGCATTATAACAGATATATTTAAAAATTTTATTACTGGGAACCAATTCTAAATTATTTTATATAGCTTATATCACTTATTGCATAACGAAAACATTTGAAGTCCCTTTTATTGTGAGATAAATTAAGAATTTCAGAGTTATAAAAATTTTAATCAAAAACGTTAAAGAAATAAAATTAATTCTAGTTCACTTTTTGTTGCCGAAATAGATTGTTATATGTTTCAAGTATTTCTTGATAAAATGATCCAAATAAACTGAAAAATAAGTTTAAAAATAATTGATATTCTTTAAAGCGAAATGAGAACCGAAACATTACAAAATATATATTTAAATATTTCATTACTCGAAACCTAGTTTAAAATATTGCACATATTAAATGATGCAACATGGCATATATCTCTAATTGTATGACAAAAAGTATTAAAGCCCTTTTGTTATGAGATGAACAAAGAATTTCAGAGTTTTAAAATTTTAAATAGGCTGGGAAAAGTCTAAGTTGTTAAGCCGGGATTAGCCTGCCGTTGGGCTCCTGTTCATGAGATCGTGAGTTCGAATCCCGGCGACCAAAGAATTCCTAATGCATTAGATCATTACTGGTGCACGTTAAATCTGTCGGAGTCGCATAGTCCTCCAAATTCCCACAACAGATCAATAACTCTGGGTTACAGAATTGGAGATTGATCGTTCTCTGGCTCAGATCAAAATTATTATCTGTGGATGAATGAATGGATGTATGAATGGGTCCACCATGTAAATCGAGCTGTGACGTGCACGTGGCTGAAATCGTGCTCTTGGCAATGGATAGCTCCACTGAAAAGCACGAAACGCACCCTTTGCCTTAAATTCGCTTACTTTCCCATAGCAGGCTTGCTGACAATGGCAAGTGGCATCAGTTAAAAATTAGCAGGAAAGTAGATGAAAAAATATAATTATTAATTTTTAATTGCAGAAATAGCTTGGTATTTTTTATGTTTTTCCTGATGAAATGATCTAAATAAACTGAAAAATACGTTTTAAAAAACTTATATTCTTCTCTTTTTCATCAAATGCAAACTATTTACAAAAAAGAAATACTATAAACGGAGTTGCATACCAAATCACATCACATAAATCGTGAATAAGTATCATCACACTGGATTGTATTGCGATGAGTGTCGAACCTTAGGAAAGTATAATCAAGTTTGAAAATACATTACATTACTTCTTCTACATTACACGAATTCCGTGTTGAATTACAGTATAAAGTACCGGCACTTTAAATGCATTATTTGTCAAATCCCTTTTTATCATAAAATGTTGTACCCTGTAGTAATATTTATTTAATCATAGTAATTCCGAGATTCTACAGTAAAAATTACGGTAAATCGGATTATTTGTTCCGTTATATAAAAATGTATTTTAGTGTTATTTATTCCGTCCAGTAAAAATGTATTTTAGTGTAAAAAGTACCGGTATTTTTACCGTAAAAGAAAGTATACAATATAGTCTGTTTTAGAAAAAGTTTTGCAAAATAATTTTTTTAGGATAACTCCATTTATAAGAATTCTAATTTAAAAAGGACATAATGATTCAATGCTAAAAAATTTTAATACACTTAACTCAATAACCATATTGGAAATATTGAATCAGGACCAATTTTTTTTACCCACTGTAAAATTAAGAAATTCATTGTTTATTTGAAAATTCTTTCTTTTTAATTTAAATCAGAAAGATTATAAATCCAGGAATGCATACACTGTGAAAAATTCTGCTTGAAATTACTGTGAAGTTTAATGGCCCTCAGGGAGCCTGTACCTCTTGCAGTAAATTCCATCTTTATTACGGAACAAAAAATCTGATGCATCGTCATTTTTACAGTAATAATTACCGTAAAACCATTGAATGACCCTGAAAAAGTATATGATACTGTAAAATTTACGGTATAATATTTTAAGGTTAAAATGGATTTTACGGTTGGTCTATCCAAATTACCGGTACTTTATACAGTAATTTGAACCTGGAATTTTTCACAGTGTTTTTACAATGCTTCAGTCAGTCTCAATATTTGCTTAATGTAATATCAAAAATGTGTAAATTAGAGCCGTTAAAACGAAAAACTAAGCATTTCAATATTTTATGACTATATTTACCTTAAAACCAAGCATTTGAAGGATACATTTATAATGTGAAATAAATTACACATTTATATTTAAAATAATCAATCAATTATTTGATTAATAGTCCGATAATCCTTCTTTGATTGATTAGATATCTAAGTCAAGATTTAGTAAATTTTGCGAAAAAGTTGATTTTATTTTCTATGTTCAAAAGTATGTACATAAAATCTTGCAATATACATTTGATACTTCATCCAATTTTTTATTATACCAAAGAAACTCTGATTCCTGTTGCTAAAATAAAGAACATAAAGGCATTTTTTATATGAGTGTATAGCTCTTGTTTCAGTAGAAACCTATGAAGTTTTATTCCTTTTTGAAACCCGACTAAAGGGGTGAGGGGTTATTTTACGAACTTTCTTTTAAATGTCCATTCTGTCTCGTGGAAAAAGCAATCATCTACTAAGAAACGTGTAGATAAAAAAATGTTGTAAAATCTGCAAAAAACTCTACTTTATCCTATCACAGAGCATTTGATTTGGTCTAAAAATAAAAATAAGCAACTAAACCAATATTTTCAGTGCTCACTGGGCTCCAAATTTTGTTTACCTTATATTCGATGTGTGAAATTTAGTGTTTGTTTCTTTTTCTCCCTAGTATCTAAACGTTGAAATAACTCACTTAATACCCAGCCTTCTTGGATAAAGTTGTACTCAAATTTGATGCCTTGCAAAATAGAGTTTTCGGCTCGTTTATAGCTCGCATAGCCTTGTTACAATTGCAGTTTCTTTTGATTTTCTTTTACGCTCCTTCATTTCCTTTCTAGATCAAAAAACATTTTTAAGAGTCAAAAAGCAACTGCGTCATTTCAGTTTGTGTTTTTTCTTTCTTTACATTTTTCGTTAAAACCATTCTGAAGAGAAACATTACGTTTTTTTCCTGAAATATTTCTAAACTTTTATAGTTATGCGAGAGCGTATAAAATGTTATTCTGAAGAGCGATAAAGTATATGTCTTGGAGAAGTAAATAGCACCACTTAAGCCTTAATAAATATGCATATAGTTTAAATAATCTTTCATCATACATAAAAATAAATAATTCATACACATTTAAAAGTCAAAATATACTAAGCAATTATCTTTTGAACACAAATTTTTGAACAGATTTTTTATGTCCATTAAATATTAAAAATAGATAAAATAAAGGTAAATATTTGAATTTGTTTCTATTTCATTGCATTGAATAATGTTTATTAATTATTTATCTATATTATTTTTTACCTCAAAATGAAAACGAATTTACCCAAGCTAATAGTAGTTTTAAAATCGTGCTATTATAGTAAAGTATTTAACACAAATAAACTCATAAAATCATTTTTTTATTAAATTTAAAATTTTATAAAATAATATTTACATAATAAAATGATGATTTTAAATAAAGATGTCTCATTCTTCTTTTTTTATACTATAATAAAAACTAAAATTGGTCACAGTTTTAATAAATAATTTTTCAATTTGAAATATGTGTTTTATTAGACTTTTTCCTAATTGCCTCAAAAGTTATTATTTAATTAACTTATGCCATAATGAAGTTATGAAAACGTTTAAAATAAATACATATTAAACTAATTATTTCTCAATTATTAAAACATGATACATTAAGATATAAAGAAGACACACGATCCAAAGTAACAATTAACTTCATAAAAAAATTTCTCCAATTAAAATACAAAAAATTTCCTGTATTCATTTTATAACTCAAAATAAGTAGAAATACGGGTTTATTTTTTTAATATCTTAAAATATAATAACTTAAAGAAATATTTATATTAAAAATACACATTTCGGAAAAAGTGCATTTAACTTCATTTTGTATAATTTCGCAATTATATATTATGTAATGATATTTGAAATAAATATTAAATAAATCTAGCGAACAATAACTTATTAAATGAATAAATAGCATTTTATTTAGAATGTTTTAAATTACATTATTTTACAAGGAAATCAATCATCTTTTTGTAAATCTTAATTATTACATTAACATAACTAAAGTCTTATTTTAATGATAAATTTTGAATTTTATGCAACTATTAAGGTTTAAAAAATATAACATTTAATTCTATCGCCATAATTCTACACAAGTTTATCAATTTATAAAAGATTTAAAATTTTTAGAGAAAAATATCTATTTTTAATTTTAAATCTGATAAAGGTTACCTTACCTTATGAAACAAAATATGAATAAGAAATTGAGTTTTGTGTGTGTTAAATTAGAATTGAAAGTAATTTCTTTAAATTTTATGTAGTTTGGCTTTCATCTGTTGAGAAAATATAAGGCAATTTTGCTTTTTTACTTAATAAAATAATTTTGTTAAAAAATTATATATATACTTAGTTAAAATATGGAAAATTTAAACTTTTACCAATCACCTTAATTGGAAAGAATAATTGTATTTCTATTAAAGCTTACTGTTGAAATAATTTAGTTGTTAGTTTTTTGTTAATTTATAATTCAAAATGTTGCCTAAATTTAATATTTCTTTCTGCAGTAAACTTCATTTTCATCCATATTTTAAATATTTTAATAATAGAATGAATTCTCGAACAAATTGCATGTTGGTTCGCAAATTTTAAAATTCAAGAACCAATTCACGTAATTTTAAGATTTTCTACTAAAATTACCTAATTATTACCTAAATTACCTATCATTACCGAAAGTTATATGAGGGACTGCACTCACATGAAGATAAAAAAGGTGATTAGTTTTTACTTCCCATTTTAAAAGAAAAATCACTCTTCGTAATTTCAATATCATAATAAACAGGAGATACTAACAATTTAAATTTCATAATAAATTTGAGATTCTAGAAGTTCTAATTTCTCGATAAACATCAGATTTTAACAAATATTATTTATTTTTTATTCAACCTACATAAAAGTATTGCAATGATTGAATGAATTTTTTTTTTCTTCAAAAAAGTGAATATTTTCTATGAAACAACTGCTTCAATATATTTAAATTCTCGAAAAAAAATTTAATTTTTTTTTATATTAATTTAATTTGAGCATTAGCTTAAACATATGTTTAAAAATTTGTCATTGTGATGGTTTTTTTATTTTTTTATTAGAAAAGTTCTCGTAATTTACAAAGCACTATCTTCTAAAGTTCAGACGCATTTGTTTCAACAAAAAAAAAAAAAAAAAAAAAAAAAAAAATACTCTAACTACTTTATTCAAATGATTATAATCAATGCTAGAAAATAAATTGCCATTTTAGAAATTGTTGGACTTGAGACACGAGTACACTGATAAAAGTTTCATTCGGAAATTATCGTAAAATAACCAGCATCAGATTGTCCATCTGATTTACCAAAAAGTTTACGGTTATGAACATTTTTACCTTAACGGTATTTAAACCGTTAACAGTTAGTATGGTTATAAAACCCTGAATACAAAACTACATGGTTTTTAACCATTTACAACTAGTATGGTTTCAAAACCATGAAAAATAATTTTAGCTGGACATAGGAGGATAGGAGGTAAACCTTTCGTTAGTTAATGGACATTGGAGAGTGCAAGACACTGGGCATTCTGCTTGTGTTGTAGGGAATGGAGCAAATTTTGTGTCGTCAGCTCTAAGACTCGAACCCCTGTCCTGCCGGTCATGAGACTGACAGATTAGTTCACTTTGCCATAATATGTGCCAGTCGTCAAAGAGCTAAGTAGCTTCATTAGGTTGGCCTAGTTGGTGCGATAAAATTCTGAATGTTTTACCGTATTAGATGTAAGCAGTTTGTGTGCATTTTTTCTCTCAGCTAACAGTTTTAATACTATCTTATTTATAGTTATTTGACTGTTTTGTTTGTATATGGTAAGATAACAATTATATTGTTATTTAACCATTTTTTTCCTAGAAATTTCTAATAGTATAACTTGAATTGATCCCCTTAAGCATTCGTATGTCACAAATTAAAAACACATGAATTATTACATAAATTAAATTTCAAATCAATAAATAATTTGCATTTTATAATAAATAAATACATACGAGTACCCTTAAGTTTTTTTTTCTTTTAACAGAAAGCATAGCTCTCAATTTCCTTCAAAACAAGCTTAACAAATGGAATTCGAATTAATAGTTTGCACTACATAATCATTTTCAATTTTTAAATAAGCTTTGTCCCACGAGACATTTTAAGTAATTCTCATTATAAAGTAATTTAAATACATATCTTGTCGTTTTTAAATCGAATTAATAGAATAAAAATTTCCAATAGGAAAAATTAACGAATAAAGCGAATTCTCATTCACGCACAAATGGAATTTCCATTACAATTCATTAAAGTAATTCTTTAAAGACCTTTTTGCTTTCCTTTTCGTTAAGTGTGGCCCTTTCATTTTTACTATGTTTGGAATCCTTTTTTTTTTAATCTTGTTTTCCTCCTGTGCTTAATGCTATATTCATGAAATTAAGAGCATTAGAGTTGTTCATTAAAGTGTTTTAGTTACAAAAGCAATGGACCTGCGTTCAACTTTTATTTATCCAAATAAAATAGCAATGCTTTTCTAATGAGCAAATAGGAAAGCATTTTAAACACGACCGCTTTTCCCAAGCGTATTTCTTTAATTTTAATATTTCTTTTGATCATTTTTTTTTAATTCTTTTTAATTGCATTTATGCACTTGTGCTTTTTAATTTATCATTAAAAATTAATTTTTTCATTAAAAGAAGATTTAATTATATTTTTAAGTTTTTCAAGAATTAAAAATAAACTTGAAAAACGGTGTTTTTCAGGAAAATTCTAAAACAATGCCAGAAGTCGAATTCTTGATAAAGTTTTCCGTTCCTACCACAAAGCTTGTCCATTTTTTTATGGCTTTTTCCTCGATAACACCATTTAGCCGTGGTGGCTCAAGGGATAGAGCGCTCCCCATCCAATGAGGTGACCCGGGTTCGAATCCCATCGATGATCGATACAAATTCTGATCCCGGCACTCGCTGGCTACAGTGCTCACCTGAAAGATCCTCAGTGTTAGATGGATTATGGTCTACAGTCCTTTTGTCCTCAGGCTAACCGCGGGAGGTTTTACTGGTATTCCACTTCACGAGTTAATTCCATCAAAAAGTCCTCCACGAAGGCAAATTTCACCCAATACTTGACCCAGAAGCTCCCTCGTCTTTTGGATTGGGTTCAAAATTACAAGGCTATTGCTTTGAACATTGGTTGTTGGATGGATTATTCAACGATGGTTATAAAATAAAAAATAGCACTATTTGCATTGCTTTTGACGTCATACCTAGTGAGGTTTGCAGTTAGGTTAAAGCTGTATGTGATTGATCATGTCTGTTTTCCCATTTATAAATTAATTTTAAAATTATAACAACCATATATTAGTATCCGCTAATAAATATAAGTAATACGGTTAAACAACCAGAAGCGTATCGCACCATCTAGGCCCACCTAGTGAAGCCACTTAGTTCCTTGCAGCTTTGTACATATTATAACCGATACGGCTAATCTGTCAATCTCATGACTACAAAACGAGGACTCGAGTTCTTGCTTTGACACCACTATAATTCCTCCACTTCTTTCAGCACATGAAGAGTTTCCAGAGTCTTGCATTCCCAACTTCAATGCTCATTACCTAACGTAAATCCTATTTTTAATGTCTATTTAAAAAATTTTATAACAGTTTTGAAACCATTCTGGTTGTAAATGGTTAAAAAACCATATAGATTTGTATTCCTGATTTCTTTTAACTATGCTAGCAGTAAGCGGTGTCAAAACGATAGAGGTAAAAACTATTCTTTACCGCAAACTTTATATTTAATTGCATAGCCAGACTGCTGCCTGTTATTTTAGAATAACTTTAAAAAGAAAATTCTAACAATTTATAACAGCTAGGGTCAGAAAAATATAATAGACAAATCATATAGAAATGCAATGTATACAAGTAGATAAATTCATAAAAATATATAAATTTATAAAAAATGTTCTAATTAAATTAAAATAGGGTGATTGAATAAAAATGAATTAATTACGTAACTATGATTCATACATTTAATTCCGTTATATTATTTCAGTAGTTTTCTAATTGCAAAAAAAAAAATGTCTAATTCCAGTAGTATCAGAATAGTTTACTATTTTCTATCAACGGAACGTACAAATTAGCAGTGAGATTAAAACTTTGAAAAACACTAATAGTACCATCAAACAGTTAATCCCTGAGATTAGCAATAAACATTACTTAATTGTATAGTATATCGCTGTACCCAAGACAAATTGCCTTTCTTACATACTGTGAAAATCAGAAAGAATTGCAACTAAATAATAAATGCGTTTTGAGTGTACAAATGAAGACATCATTTACATTCTTGTAAACAAGAATTGACTGAACTTTATGCTTAAAAAATCAATCCTAATTAGTTGATGATTTATTTCTACTTCAGCTTTGCGTTCTAAAAATTATTCACTAGTCCACCAAGTTTGCTTAGCATGTTTTAAATCTTTAAGTAAATTTCAACACATAAATCATTATTTCTTTAAAGTTTATTTTGTAAAAGATTATTTAAATGCCCCTTAATAACTTCTTGTCATAGAAATTTATGCAAATCTAAGATGACACGGGATTAAGAAGCATCATAGTAATAGAGTACTAACGGTATAATAATGGCTGAGTAATTATAAACTATTATCTAAATTAAATGGCAATAAGTTATTTCCTAATTACTTAAGGTTGTGAAATTGTTAACATTATATAGAATAAGCTTTAACTTGGAATAATATTATCTGTATTATTGTGTTAATTGAGAAGATGATATTGTATTATCTAATAATTTGTGACGTCTTTTATCAGACATGGTGAATTTCTATGGAATAAATATTTGTATAATACAGAATAATTCAAACAGTTTGGAAGAAATATTGAACTAAGAACAATAAAATTTTAATTGGGTTGGTTTTACATTTACTTAAGTGAAAAATGGAGAAAATCAGGTAAAAATTTTGCGATGTGAAGTAGGCATTTCTGGTAAAAAAAAAAAAAAAAATCCTGGTTAATAAAACACAAATATACGGCATCTAAACCATTAATATGGTAGTTTTTCCATTCATATGGTAAGGATTAACAGGAAGTTCTATTTTTCGAAATTATGCTTCTTATTAAGATACAGTTAGCGAAGAAGACAAAACCGGAAAATAAATTTAACCAAATAAACGGTTTTTATGTCATGATCTAAAGTATCATGATAGAATTATTGAATTTTAGCATATTTACCAAACTTTATAAAAACATATTTTATGGTTAATTTTGCCCAAACCAAAGCGTAATATTTCCATAACACAACATCATGTTTGCTTTATGATAATAATTTATATTTTTTTCAAAATTTTTATTTTCCCACTTCATTTGTAGTGGAAAAATGTATTTCAATAAAACGTAATAAAATGTACTGATAAAACACTTTTTTAAAAGAAATAGAATAGGATCTGGTCAATATTGTGACATATTTGTTTATACGGGCTGTTATAAAACTAATGATCTTAACTGTACAAGGTGCTATATGCAATTAAAGATGTTATTTAAAATTTATAAATTATTAACTATACAAAAAAGAAATTGGGTTCGGAAATTGAATTATTAGATGCGATTAGACATCTGATGAGTAGTAAAAAGGATTAGGATGAAACCGAAAGATTAAAATAAAATCATTAATTACAGAACCTTGATTTTTTGAAATATTACCAACAAATACTCAAATGAGTGAACAAGAACATCAATTTAGTCTTCACTTTAATGAAAAAAATCCAGACGAATGGCAAATCTTATTTGCAGAGTTGCACATTACCCATTGACTTGTGCACCCCTTGATTGGTTTGCACAAATTGTCTATGTGTATCCTTTCTTAATCTAAACGCATATAATTCAAGTAATAACTTTACTGTTTTAAATCATTTGTAGCTGTTATAAAACTTGTATTTGTACTTTTTGCTAATATAGTATCCTCGTTTTTGAATCATAAAAATGTAGAATGAATTTTTTATATAAAAATCTTTCTAATCTATTAAAAATATTTGTAATATTAACTCGTAAAGCATACTTGGAAGAAAAGAGTGGGCAAAACTACAAGAATAAGGCAAAATTTAATGATAGCCCAATGCACAGTAAAAACTGAGGTGTAAGACCAATCCTTATTTCTACGTCAAGAAACTCTAAACATTGCGTGAATAATTATTTTTTTTCAAGTTAATACCAAATAGATCGTTTTTAAAAGTTTCAATGGGTGTATTTAAAATTTAACACCAATAATTGATAAGGCTCACACCCATCAGTAGCTCGTTGACAAGGAAAATAGTATTTTTTAGAGATCCGTAAATTTTGCGAATAATTAGTGTATAGATAATCTATTTAACCAAATTTTTGTCTGAAATGATAGCGGGGCATATTTTAAGCCCATAACAAATGCCATTGAACCATTATTAAAAAATTAAATAAGAATAACTGAGCAATTTTAAGATAACGACAACATGGTGGACCTTTGAACATTCTATGCCAGAAAATCAAGCAATGAACTTACCTGTATCGATAACTTGTATCGATAACTTAATTTTCGAGTTTTAATGGAAATATGAAAATTTTCCTTTGTCTTACGTTTTTGCCTTGTCCTTTTTTTTGTCTTTTTTTTGTCTTACGGTTTTTTACTTTTCAATAAAATTATATAATATTTATGGCGCAATTTTAAATTATTGATGAAATTATTGTATTAAATTTGGTAAAAAATAATAAAAAGCTACCCAAGATATGAGTAATTTAAGTAGTTCTTTTATACAAAAATTTTAAAAAATTGCACAGAAAAATTAAGAAGTTTTTTTTACATAATTTTGTAGTAAATCGTATTTGACAACTAATAAAAATACTTTAAGGCAATTTTCTAAATAGTTTTTGTAGCTTTTTAAAAGAAAGTTCGAAACAATGAGAGGTTTTTCGCAAAAAATCATTTTGTATAATCAAAAAAGATTTACTGAAAATGAGACCGGCGTTGTTGGGGACCATCCCCCTTAAAAGTATGTTTGATTTCCTTATTAAATATCATTTTTACTTCCTGACGATTATTGTAAGGTATTATCATTTGTTATTAAAATATATCTTATGATACAAAATAAAGTTTGTAGAAAACCCCTGATTATACTGAGCTTTCTTTTAAAAGTGCAAAAACTAATTAGAAAAGTACTTGAAACTTTTTCAATTTTTTATGTATTCAAATCAAAATTTTTTCATTAGTTTCCAAATACGATTAACTTCAAAATTATGAAAAAAACTTCTTAATTTTTCCTGCGCATGAGCAGTATAAAGGGACTAACATAAATACTTATATCTTGTGCAGTTTTTAATCTTTTATAAAATTTTAAATCAATAATTTTGGAATTAATTACAAATTCCTCCAAAAAGTCTGTTTAATTCAATTGAATATTTGTAAAGTTATATTAAATACGTAAAGCGCAAAAAATATATAAAAACATCCATATCTCCATTAATATTCAGCCTAGGTTTACGAAATTTTTGGCAGTTGTTAAAATTAATAATTTAAGTAACCGATGCAACTTGTGAGTTCATTGCCTAATTTTATGGCATAGGGTGTACAAAAATATTTGTTTTCTTTCGCAATTTGCAGTCGGGCTCATAAATCTCTGAAAGCTTTAAATCTTATTGTTAACTATAAAATATCTCAAGAGTTACAAAATAATCTCTTAAGTATTTTGCTAGAAATTTAAAAAATTGTTAAAAACTGAAAGTGTCTCGTACATTATTGTAGGGTAGCGTATGCCTGGAAATAATTATTGCATCAATAATGTGAAACGAAATCAAATATTATAAATGAAAATATAAGGCGAAATGTGTTAAAATTAATATTGTTAAATTAATATTATTAAATATAATAATTTCTAACAATAACTGTTATTATTTATTGACCGATCTGTTGGGCTTTAAAAGATGAAATAAAAACTGAGTAATGCTTGAAGATATAATCTTCAATATTAATCAATTCAATCTCTTTAATATTTCTCATCTAGTTATTTAACATTTTAAAGGAGCCTTTTAACTACATTAAAAATGCCGATAAAGAGAAATATTACTCTTTCAATACATTAAAATCACGTAATCTTAAACATTTGGATGCAAATATCTTGAATTCATCATTAATTCTTTTCTTCATTTAAGGTATATATAAATAAATAAAAAAAACTCAAAAATGTTTTCTGCCAAAAAATTTGAGATTGGAGCGCTTTTATGTGAACTTTATGATATCATCAGTAAAAGAATTCATACTTTTTGAATATTTTTCATAGTTCTCAAAATAATGTTTCGGAGCAGACTTTTTTTACTTCGATTTTAAACTAAATTTGAATATATATCGAAACATTTTTTGTTCTTTTTTTTCTACATAAAACTTTCATGGCGCAGTTTTTCATATTCTTCTGCTCGCTGTACTATCAATGTAAATGAATGTATATAATATGTAATGGCAAAAAATATAGCAAATAAACCGAAAACTAATAAGAATAAAACATAAAATGTAAAACATTAAGTATGTACAATGGATTGAGATAAGCAGCTACCTACTGTATTGAAAATTTACCTATGTTTGTAAATGAGATTATAGCAGAATTTTATTAATAAGTAATTTATATAAAACTTTCGAGTAATTTACATTTTTACGCAATATATACAATGCACATAAAAATAAAGGAACCACCCTGAATAACTTTCTATCTAATGATTCGATTTTCACGTTCTAGGGTCCAATCTTAATGGTTCTAGGGGGTGATCTCAAATATGCTCAGTAATTAATGCAGACGATATTTCAAGTTACGAAATTAGACACAAAAACGTACCTTCTCCGAATAAAAATAAATATTTTTTCCGACGGATTCGGATTTCTAGCGCATGAAATATAGGGGGTGGCCGCAGTCTGGGAAATATGGTCCAATCAGGAGGGGAATCAGGATACAGATTAATTAGGAGAGCAGTTAAAAGTTTGAATCCCTAAATGTTATTTTTCATTTTTTGCATATTCTACCAAATCTCAGTAGCTTCATAAATTGTGCTCACATGATTATAAAATTCATTTTTACAAAGATGATCCTATGCAAAAAAATTTCTTTTAGTATTTACTACTTTTATTAAATTATTTAATAATAGTAGAAATGAATTTGAATTATGATGTATACAATTTTTGCATCGTCATAAAGAAATAATTTTACATGGCGAAATACAATAATTGTGCGAAATTGGTCGAATGGTTTATGAGCAATTGAATTTAAAAAATACGATTCATTTAAAATTCAATTTCTCAGTAACTGTGCGATAAATGTGCAAAGAACTGCTCAATCGGATTGAATTTTCCGTAGGATTATTTTAATAAGCAGTTATTAAAACTATTTGAAATTATCCATCCTAATCCAGAGCTTATTTAAAACTGCCGGAAATAAATCAGTTTAACTATAAATGTTGTATGTAATGCTCAAATAAGCTTAAAAAGTACCAGGCTCGTTAGAAAATACTAGAGGCTTTTCCACTTAAATTGGCGCATAGCAAAATGATAGCAATTGCTTGCAAAGAACAGGAAAATTCCTTTACTTTAATCAGATATATGCAATGGTAAATTAATCACAAATAATCTCGCCCAAAAGTAAATATTTCGAATGAAGAAATAGGGAATACAGCTGATTAGATTCCGATTCCAGAAATAGATTTTTAATTCGTTTTATAAATGAGCACGTCATTTTTTTTTAAAATCCCTTACACACTGAGGTCAATTCGCGGTAACAGATGAAAAAATACCTACGGTGCAGGTAGCAGAAGGTAGCAGAAACCTTCCAGCTCAGCAGAAGGCACTGCACATTATCACAGCATCTGCTAATTTTTTCCTCATCGAACGTTTCACAAAAAAATTAAGGAAAAAAAACGACAAATGGAGAAAAATTGTTAGCAGAAAAGCAGAAAAAAAAGAGAGTAAGTAAAAATTAATGATAAAATGATAAAGAAAAAAATTCCTATTTCCATTTATGACAAATAAAGAACAGATTCTTTTTTTATAAATTTGATTCCGATAGAAAAACACATACTTAATGTTCATTTTTTTTAATAACTGTTTTATTTGTCTGCAAAGTGCCTGACATGATATGGTCATCAATTGCATTTAAAGAAACTTAAAACTGGCACAAATCAAAACAAGATTAATAAAAATTTTGTTGATATCTTCCTTTAAAATGATATTCCTCGAAACGGTAATTTATGTTAATGTAATCTTCAAGTTTATTCTATCTTTTTGATTTTTGGGGGGGCTTGGACTGTTAAAAGGTTTTTGGAAGAAATGGTTAAATTACAATTTATTTCATTGTTGTTTTAGCACATTTAACCAAAACAGGGGAATTATCGTTTAAAAAGATGGAATTGAAGCTAGTAACTGTGAGAAAAATTGCATTTTGACTGTTTACCTAATACGTTGAAACAAAGAAAATTTAATCGGCTCCAACTAGGCCCTCCTTTTAAAACCACTTAGTTCCTTGCAGCTGTGAACATCCTTTAGTCGAGAGGATTAATCTCTCAATTTCATGACCGGCAAAACGGAGATTGGAATTTCAGGATTGGCACCACAATATTTTTTCCATTTCATCAACACTTGAAAATTAGAAATCAGTGCCCCTCGTTCCTCAATTGGTTACCCTGGGCAACAGAAACACGAAACTCTCATTTACCACAGAGATGCTCAACACTATTTCACATATCTCGCGATAGATGGCACCACATTTCAAAGTTCATTCGACAAAACACAACTGAACCATAATTTAAATCCAATCTCCATTACTTAACGAAGAGCCTAACATTACACGATACCCATGTCCAGTTAAATTTCATTTTTAAGGTTGTGAAACTATGCTAGTTGCAAATGGATACAAAACGGTTTATTTTTGTATCTGTTGTTTCTTAACCACGACAGTTGTAAACAAAACCGTAGTGGTAAATAAATGTTCTTAACCATAAACTTTACGGTTATTAAATGGATAGACTGCTGTTGGTTCTTTAAACGTGGTTTTAAAATGAAAATTCTAACAGTTTAGTAGAAGCACCTGTTTTTTTTTTCCTTATGGGTAAGCAAATGAATTATTATATTAAAATCAAATTAAATTTAAATAAAGTTTTTAGGTATAACTTTATTCTATTTAATATTTAAAAATTGTGTTAAATACATGCTGGATTAAGCTTAATTTTTTTCAACCATAATTTCTGCCTGACTTCATTGAAGTTTAGCAGATGGTACTATATTTGACTTTGCCATTTCTACAATCGGGCCTACAGATAAAAATCCACGTGTTTTTATTTATTTATTTATAATTATTTATTACTTTTCATATTTATATTATATAGTTCTTTATATATATAGATATATTGTTTTGCTTAATTTAAACCTGAAAAAACAATGCAAAATCAGATGTGCACCAAATAATTAAACCACTTAAATCTGTGACATAAGCAGATCGAATTTTAATTTTCAAAAGTTTAAAATACATTATCTTGCTATACCTTGGCATAACGAGATCCTTCCAGCGTACGTGTTTTATAGCTATTTAACTTATTCAGATCTAAGTAGTTTCCTACCTTAGCAAATTTCTATAGTTTGGTGAAGTAGGCGAGTATAAACAACCTAATATTGATTTAGGACTTCATCTACTATATGTCATCCGTGTTAGTCAAAATTTATGTTTATAACAGGAAGTAGATATTTCATGGTTGCCATAGATTTGTCCTAAAACTATCTGAGATAGGGTAAGTAAATTTATTCATGAAGAGAGGATGTGAAGCATTATTGCTCAGAGTCTTGTATAAAGTATTAAGTCTTAGTTACGCAGAATAAAAATGGTTTTTCGTTTATGATTTACAAGGCTCGTATATTCGTATTTTTTATTTGTAGAAAACCATGCTGCCGAGAATTTAAATAACTAAGAAGAAAAGATAAATAAATATATATTTTAATGTGTTTTGATTTGTGTATAAAATATGTGAAAATATTTCTGCCTCAAAAAACTATTTCCAATAAAATTTTCGAAAGGTAAGTTTATTCCTTTCAAAATGATATATAATCCCAATTTCGTATAGTTTTAGCAGTCCTTCGATGGAGTGAAGTTTCAAATAAAAAAAGCTTTTTTTCTTCCAAAACTACAAAATCTTTCTGAAAGAAGCTTTTTTAAATAATCTTTTCTAAATATAAGAGATAACTTTCAATGTATTCATTTTTAAAAAAAATTCTAATACGATTCAATTAAGCCGAGATTTTCAACGAAATATTTTCAGTATGATATTTTTATATATGAAGAGCATGTATTTACAAGAATATCGATTCTGAATACCCAGCGATTTTGATTACATATTTTGTTGATTGTTCGGATGTTTAAAGTTTTAATGACTCATATAAATTTACTGGAAGATTTAGGCTGATTTATTTTACTAACAACTGAATGCTTGATAGTTGAATTGAATGCTTGGTACTTTTCTCATAGCGTAAATTTTTTTAACTTTTAAAACCGAAAATGATTGAATTTTTAAATTTTTCTGTACATTATAACATTATACACAAACTTTTATGTATTATGCATTCGAAAAAGCTTAAGTGAGTTCATGGTTTGCATGCATTTTGCAATACTTAAAAATGTTTCGTAATCTCTTCAACAATGCGTAGAAAATTGCTTGAAACTGTATTTAATGAATTAAAACTAATTATAGTTGTGACAAAAGCGTAATGTTTCAAAGCGCGTTAAAGTTCAATCAGTAAATAAAAATTTGCATTGAGAAGTTCTCATTTAAATAATACGCGATATAGAATGATTAAATGATAGTTTCTTTAAAACAAGATATACGGCACTTTTAACACTAGAAATTCTTTTGGGATCAATTTGATCATTTTTGACATTTTCTTATTTAATATTTGGAGATAAACGTGAGCTTCAAGGCTCATAATTTTTAAATTTTAAAAAATTATTTCTAAGTATACTATATCAAAACTTCATGCATTTATATTGATTATTAAAATAAATAACATAAATATATCTGAATTAGCCCAAAGGGGTCATTCTGACCCCAAAAAGAAAAACGCTCATTTTTGAAGTTTCTCGCCGGTTATTGATTTTGCAAGACTGCAAACCTTTTAAAGATGATTTGTAGAACTAAAATTGATGCCCACGCTGTTAGAAAAAGTGTCCCACAATAGATTACATCGTATCTTATATTTAGTGTTCGAAGTAGCTTAGTTGAGCTCTTATTGAATTATATATTCAATGTTGCATTTGAAAGAAACTCAGTGGTCCCCAACCCTATGCCCGCGGGCACCATAGCGCCCGTCGATTGGTCTGCATGCGCCCGCTGCTTGTGCCCAACAATAAAATATTTCAGTTTTCCATATTCCCATTAAGTGCTATGCAAATTTTATGCTGCGCAAATACATACTGAAGTACGGTGGCTCAGTAATGGCAAAGTACTTGATAGATTTCTACATTTAATTGAAGAATTAAAAAATTATCTTGCAGTCAAAAATCAAACATTTTTAGAACTAAGAGATCCTGTTTGGCTAGCAGATTTGTCTTTCATAACGGAAAAACTAAATAATTTAAACTTGGAGATGCAGGGAAAGGACAAACTTAGCAAAAATGATAGAGGCTATTAACTCGTTCAGAGCTAAGCTAGTTTTGTGGATATCACATTTGAAAATGAAGTCTCTTGTGCATTTTCCAAACATGAAAAAAATGATAGGTGACAGTGAAATCGACTTATCAACATTTGTCATCAACCTCCAATTGCTTAAAGATCAATTTGAAAAGTGGAAATAGAAATTGTGGATCTTCAGAATGACACTATCCTCGAAACTATTATATCAGATGAGAAATTCTGGAATGTAGTTGAAGGAATAAATTCCATTCTTAAAAAGAGCAGCAAATAAAGTAAAGTCGTTCCTTGGTTCCACATACTTGTGCGAATCATTGTTTTTGACAATGTCAAATAAAATATAGATCCTGACTTACAGATGAATACCTTGACGATTGCTTGCGAGCAGGAATTTCATCATATTCTCCCAATTATGAAGCGCTGGCCAGCGAAATGACATGCCAAAGACCGCATTAACTGTATTTCATAAATAAATTTTATACTTCGCAAGTCTTTAAAGCAATTTAGTAATCATTTATTTTACACAAGAATATTAATACTAATTATATTCATTTGTTAAATTAATTTTTTCAATTAAACTGTTTGTGCATTATATGTATTATGTGTATTATTACCTATGTCATCAACTTAACATTTATCTTGAAAAAATAAATGGTGCCTGCCATTCGACCGATATTCTGGTATTTGCTCTTAGGTACAAAAAAGTTGGGGATCCCTGATGTACACCCTTCCTCATTCTAAACACTTATTTTTATAATCATAGGCGAGATAGAACTGTTAGTGAATAGTAATTGCATTGTAAACCAGAATACAAATTTATCGTATGATGAACAAGACACATATATCGTATGATGAACAAGACACATATATCGCATGATGAATAAGCCAAGTTTCAAATGGTATGAACAATATGGAACCATGCCTAAACTCCGAACGCAGCGGTTAATTATTAATTTACACTTGCAGAGGAAATTTCTTCATAGAGGAAACAAACACATAATTAAGATAGTACAGTACGCAAAATAAAAAATGGACCACCCTGAATAACTTTTGATCTAATGATCGGATCTTCACGTTCTTGGTCTCATTATTCATGTTTCGAGGGGTTGATTTCAAATATGCTAATTAACTAGTGCAGATAATATTTTCAGTTACAAAATTCAAAGAAGTCGTATGCTTAAAATTCAATTTCTCAGGAACTATTCATCCGATTTCTCTCAAATTTATATTTTGCCATGAAAAATTTTATACTTCAAAGTGATGCAAAAAAATTTTCTAGTTTTTTCAATTATTATTAAATAAAATAATAAATGTATACTAAATTTGTTTTGCAATACCTTTGGACAAGCGAATTTTATAAGTGTCTTCATTTTTTTTAATTCGCTTAAAAAGTTTTTATACATAGCGAAATAAAAAATTAGTATTAAGGGGTTTAAACTTTTAAACCCTCTCCTGACGAAACTATGGGAACCCTATTTCCCAGATTGCGGCTACCCCCTATACTTAGGAGGTCAGAAATCCGAATTCGTCGAAATCAGAGATGAGAAAAAAATCTGAGATGTGATAAAAAAAAGTGAAACCGATCAGAAAACAGAAGAGAAAAAAAATTTTCCTAGTGTAATCATACTTTTTAATTAACTGAATAATTTACTAGAATAAATTATTTTTTCAAATATCTTTTTTCTTTTCACAAAGTTTAGATTTCAAAGAAACAAATTTATTTCTTATTTAAGCTATAAGCTAAAATAACGAGATTTCAGAACTATATTTCAAGTTCAGGAGTTCATTTGCGTTTTTATGCGTAGTTGAACACAAATCAGTAAACTAGTTCAAACCGTATAATTTATTTAGTCGCGTAATTTAATTGTCGCGTACTTCAAGAATTTTTTAAACAAAATCCTTAATCACTTCCTAGCGGGTTTGATTAAAAGTACTTCGAAAAAATTCTGTTTGTAATTAGGTAAAAGATTGTTTCTTTGGGCTCGCGTAAAAATCTCATTCCGGGATATTAATTTAAACTAAATCACTAAATTTCCATCAGCGTATTTTTAATTTCTTATTTATGTTTTCATTTCTTCTCTCCGTGAAATTAGGCGGAACGCTCCTGAACTTTAATAACTAATTCACCCACATCATCTTTCGGTAAAAACGACAATTTGGAGCCAAAGTGCCTTTCTATATTTAGAAGAAGTCCAAAAAGTAGTATGAGCCTTTGAATAGACGAGCCACTCACCACAAATAGCGCGCAAGCGCGCCTATACTTGGGGGCGCTACGGCTTGCCACCATCTCCAAATTCGCGGTATGGGGAGAGCTTACGAAATTCGGCTTCCGTGCGGAGCACAACCCCTCTAGAAAACGTTCTAAAACTTCACGTTCTTCTCCTCCACCGGTTCCTTCAAAAGTTCATCACCATGTGAATGCATATTGACGATAATCGCAAATAACAACTCCGAGGAGAAATATTTTTTATTTATTTTTTATGGTTATGGATTCTTTTTTGAATCTATTTGCCGTTTGATAAAAAGTTTTCAAAGTTTAATATTTCGGACAAAACTTTTAAAGAAGTTTTTCGGACTTTAAGAAGCATAAAGAGATCTTTTAAGCATGAAATTCTCGGAAAGCATTCGGACCGTTGCAATTTGGAACTTAGTTTTAGCAACTTTGTTGTTTTGCAAGGTATCAGTTAGTATAGAGTCGTCAACTACAGAATCTTATGTTTTGATTGGTGGAGATCATCTGAATTCTGCTGGAAAACCTAGAACTAGAACTGTTGTAACGAAATACGGAGAACTCAAAGGGTTTATAGCAACTCTTCCTAACAAGACTTTGCTACCGGTTGAAGTATTTTTAGGTGTACCATATGCAAGTCCTCCTGTTTCGGAATTGAGATTCATGCCCCCTGTTACTCCAGCGCATTGGAGGGGTGTCCAAAATGCTGATCATTTTAAGCCAGTTTGCCCTCAAAAGCCGCCCGATGTTAGAAATGAAACAGAAGCTTTAAAAAGAATGTCTCCCGGAAGATTGGAATATTTGAAGAAGTTACTTCCTTACCTTAGTAATCAAAGCGAGGACTGCCTATATTTAAATATCTATGCGCCTAAAAGAGGTAAGTTTATTTTATAATTCTTTTATAACAAATAAATGATATTTGAACTTTGGTGTTCATTAAAAATATGGAAACTAAAGAAAAATAAAATATGTTTTAAGTTTTGTTTATTATGATTAGAAAAGAAAAACGCAGTTTTAAATAAATGAGAGAGATACTGCTTTTAAAAGTAAAATTTTTTTTGAAATTTTTGTTTTTTTTCTTACCTGGTTAAAAGTAGCCTAGTTAAATTTCCGATATCACGCATTGAGATTAGATATAAAACGTTTTGTGAATTTAATTTCTAGAAGGGATTATTTAAATTAAATGAAGGTCTTTATATTTATTAAAAAAATATTCAAATTATTTTTTTTTATGTATTAAGAAAAAAAAGTTTAAAATATTTAAGAAAGTTTTTTTTTTTAAATTAGCTTTTTTAAATAATATATATTTGTTATATTTTTATATAAATATACAAGAAACTTTGAAACATTAATTTAATGTTGCCAAACCAACATAACTATTTAATAAAAATCAATATGAATGAAAATGAATGGAAAATTTTTAATGTCATATTAAACAGACTGGAATAATTTTAGATAAAATTAAATGCAGAGATAGCTTTTTTAATATTTTTTTTATTTAATTGAGCAATTTAAAATAACGTAATATATTGTTGTAATACTTAAATTAAAGCTTTATAAATAGTTTTGTTTTTAAAATTTCAGTGAATTCCTATTTACATATATTGTATATTTTTTTCGTAATATTTTGCTTTTATATAAGTGTATCACTTGCTTTTCCTAACTACTTTGAGTGCATAAAAGCTTATGGTAAATATAAATTTACCGTAAAGCGTTATGGAACAAAAAGTCTGGTATACCGAATTTTTATCGTAACATTTCTGTAAAATCACTAAATCATCGTAATTGGTAAATATTACTCTAAAAATTACGTTATAAAATATATATTTTACAGTAAATTGAATTTTATGGATGCTGCACTTTGGTTGCCAGTGATTTTTACCGCAATTTAATAATTTAATGAAATTCTTTTATAGTGAAATGATTATTATTTAACTGTTTCGAGTTCAAGACAACCCTATTACTTTCTCGAATTTTTTTTCTCTCTATTTTTCAATTATGAAGCTCTGTTCAGAATTTAAATGCTTATAATGTGTTCTGTAATCATCACCATAAATATTATTCTAAAAGTCGGTGGTCCCGCTGGTCGATCGTTAAGACACGGTTCCCAGCAGAGCACCGAAGTCAAGCATCACTGGCTGCGGTCAGTGTGCGGGTGGGTGACCAATTGGATCAGTTCGCGTAGGGACCGAGGGTGTGCGGTATTAGTCCTCGTTAAACTGTTCTACCGCAAAGTGCTCGACTTCGCGTGCAGGTGGTCGGGCTATCGAAGCGGGGGTGCCTTCCCTTCTGCAGAGGATCAAAATTGTGATGGCATGTCTTCAGATCATACTCACGGATGTTTCCCAGACCGTCGCCAATAGCCCATTGCGCAGCTCTAGTGCGACGTACTAAAAAAAACTGTAGTAAATGAACTACAACAACAACTGAAAGTCGGTGTCAAAAATGAAGTAGAAAAAAAGTGAGCATATGGATGAAAATAAAAGCGAGTGAAGAAAACACGCGTTTTTCGAATCTTTTAATCACTGCTGAGTCACGTGGAATAAAAAAAGAACATAAACAGTTTAATTACCATATAAAACTCGAAAGTTGTCTCAAAATTAAGATTTTCACCTCCTCTTTTTCCTCAGACAATAAACAGCTTTTGATGTTTTTAATCTCGTTTACCTTAAGTGAACTAGAAACTATTGTACAACTATATAATAGACATAGTGTAAAAATATAAAAATGTGTAAATTCTTAAATCTTAATTCGTAAATTCTTAATAACTTTTGTTGGAGCTGGTCTTGAATACCGTCGTGCAATTGAAAATAACAACGTAATTGCTTCTTGATAGATTTCGAGAAAAGTGGCTTGACAACTATTTTCATTCTATTTCTAATTTCTATTCTATTCCATTCATTCTATTCTATTTCTATGAACGCCAAAATGTAAATTCAGAAAACTGATAGAACAAAAAGTATTTTTGAAAAACCTTTTTTTCAACATTTAGCTTATCATACATAGATGCCAAGTACATAAAAATCTCAATTCAGAATTTTTTTCGCTTACGTTGATTTTTCAATTGCACGGACGGCAACAGCACTTTCTGAAAAAATTATAAAAAATGAAAACTTGAATGTATAACTTTTTTTATCCGAAAAATCATTCTTTTTGAAGCGTTGTTCAAATGTTTAATTATAGTTTTATCTACCATTTAAATAGATTTTTTTTTTGTCAAAATATTTGTTTTTCGAATCTTTTGATAGTATGTTCTTCAGTTTCTTAGCTTATAACGTTTGACAAACATATGGACTTTATTCGATTATTTCTTTCACTATTAAAATTTTGTATAATTTCTTATTGAACTTCTGGTATTGCTTCTGCTATTTTGCTTTAAACTATTGATAATAAACTCCTGGTAATATTTTGTGACTATTCAGTTTATTTGAAGTAAAAAAAAATTACCGTAATATAAAAAGCAAACCTTATCACTATACATTTGTTTCATTATATTAAATAACCTTTTAGTAAAAGGACCGCTGAACGTAGATGTGCGTTGTCGCTTAGACTTCGCCCTCCCGGAGAGAAAGGACAGACATTTTCTTAGAATTCATTTTCTTCTACCGTGAAAGCTACCTTACAACGCACTACAGCTTAAAATAAATTTCATTGTAAAACTCAACAAGTTAAAGTTAAAAAGCAAATAAAAAACAAGTTAAAACTCAACACCAAAACTTGCAGTAGATAGTTTTTCTAAGATAAAGATATTTTGTCATATTTTGTATTGGAATGCCAAGTCTATGGGTGGCTTAAGGTATTTTCTGAAAAAAACCAAAAAAGCACAAAAAAAAATCTAACAAGTAGATGACTAAATTCTAAATTCAAATTAATCCTTAATTACCCGTAAGTCACAAGCAAAAAAAAATAAATAAAATGAGTCCTAAAAATAACATCGCAAATAGTTGGAAATTTCATGGTAATGGGCCCTATTGCTCCGAAATTTTCTATACCCGCTTTCCGGACCGTGATTTCTTAGGGAATGAGCGTTTGCCTCCCAATGGCTTGATCCGGAGTTCAAATTTCAGTGATTGCTGGTCGATACGAATTCCACACCCGGCTCGCACCAACCACAGTGCTGACGAAAAATAACCTCAGTGACACACGGATCATCTCTTAGAGCCCCCTTGTCACGCTAACCGCGGTAGGCTGTTGTAATTTTCCTCTTCATGTAACACAAATGTGGGTTAGATCCACCAAGAATGTCCTCCACGAAAGCAAATTTCTCCCAATACTTGAACCAGGAGCTCTTTGTCTTCTGGATTGAGTTCAAGAGAGCTAAGAAGTTGAAGGTTGGTAGTCGTACACTCAAAATTGTGTCGGTAGTTCAATGACGGTTATAAAATAAAATTCCCGCTTTCTGAACCATTCTAAATACCAGCGATTCAACAGTTGCACTAAAGTTTCTACAGGACCATATATGGCAACGTTACTTTTAAAAAGTACAAGTAAAAGTACAAGTACTAAACAAAAAAAAGTAACGATTTAAAAGTACATTTCTAGGAAATCGAAAATTCAAAGTAACCTAAAATTTTATTGAATAATATTCCTATGTTCTTTAATGTTTTTGCAAAATTGTTGTTATTTATTTAATTATTTTTAATTTTGAAAGTTATGGACATTAATTTATTTTTAAATTTGGAAGAATATTATAATATAATTTTATAATATAATCGTATAATATAATTTTAAAATCTAATATAATTTTAATATCAAACTTTTTATGGATTTGCACGAAAAAAAATTTTTTATCTAAAATTTGAAAACTGGTTCAAGGAAAAGAAATAAACTGATTAAATATTTACGAGTAAGCAAGTCCCTCTAACTTTAAAATATCTTTGGCGCGACTTATAGTACACAATTATAATTAACTAGCTGTACCCTGCGTGCGTTGCAACGCTTTCAATTTGAATTTGAATTTTGTATTTACGTGTGTAAATGACATTTGCGATTATGATTTGAAATGCAAACTTTATTTAATGGTGAAAAAAACCAGTGATAGTCTCAGCAGTTAATTCTCTAGGATATCATTAGTGCATTTTCAAACAGACATGTATGGTGATGCACACGGAGCATGAAACATATTTTGGACAATGATCTGAAATAAGACTGGATCTATGGTGACATCAAGAATTTCTGCTGATATCTGATCAGTTTAGCAAGGTGGGTTTTTTTCAATAAGCCAAATCAGAATGTGTGCCTGTGGCAATCCTCGTTTTTGCCATTCAATAGAGTACACCCAACACCGTGTCTCTCTAAAAATATGACGCTCCACAATGAAATCAAGTAAAGATTATCATTTTTGTTTGAACACACGTGCTGTAATATCATGACGATCCGATGATGATTGTCCTGGTAACAAAATATCTCTAATTTCAACCCAAGCAGAATTGCACGTAAATGTAATAAATAAATCCAGGAGCCCATATGCGAGAACATCCTGTGAGTATTCATACATGTGCCTTGGAGTCCAAGGCACATGTATGAATACTCAGACATGTATGAATACTACATTTGCAGTCCAAGTTTTTCTCCCTGCAAATGTAGTCGGCAATATAATCATTTCCATTAGGATTAACGTTACCATCATTGATTATTGCATCCCGTAAATGAATGCATTCTTCTGAACGTAATTTGGTTTGATTTAATTTAATATACAGTAGGCGTTCAGTTTCAATTTTCGCATACATATCGACAATGTATTGATGAACTAATTGTCGACACTTTAAAGTATGATTATCAGCGTTTTGGCAACCATTAATCTATATGCATAAAAACTTATTGCACTTGCTTTCTTATTGGTTTTCTCGCCTGTTTGCGGACTTCTTAATTTTATGTTAAAATAATATCCCTCCTCTCCTCCCCAAAATAAAATAGGATATTGCAATGCATCATATGATCGATACGTTTCTGAGAACTCTTTGAACGTCACGATTTCTGCGATGAAGAACTGTATCGCGGGAGGTAAATTCTTCGCCAACTATAACAATAGCCACTTCATCCAATGTTGGCGCATTGTATTTTTCTTTGTGGTGGCCTACAGGTGTTTTTTCAGCTCTAATAACAACTTTGTAAATATCGGATGACATTTAGTCAAGGGCAATTGTGAACAGCCTAATTAACTGATTATGTTGATCGAAAAATTTTTGTAATATGGTAACAATTTTTCGTTTAGTGCCATTGTTTACCTGACAACGTTGATTGACTTGATCATTTGTGTTATCCATGAAATAAATTTGTAGAAATTTATGATCTGCGTTAGGCATTGAAAGAAGTGATCCTGCACGATGATAAATTTGGCCTTGCACTTTGAATGTTGGGATGTAATTCTCGTTCACGATACGTGTAGCACCGAATAAAGTCATTTAGAAACACGAATTGTACCGGCGTATATGCGCCAGAAAATGTTTCGATTGGTTTGTTTGACCTGATACGAAGGTTGATAATGTCTCGGCAGGCGACGTAAAATCTTGTAGTTTCTGTATGCCTCTAGAACAGCAAATTTCAGCTGTTTCATTTTTAAATTTGAGAGCATTACAATTGAACATACATAATTGATATATTTCTCCGATGATGACACTTGGGGGAAGACTATAGTTTGTTGTCGGATCATAGTGAAATGCACTGAAATTCAAATCAGAGTATTGGCAGCGTCTGAATAGCGAAATGCGTTCTCGGTCGGTTTTCATTCTTGCTTCCCGTTGCTCTGATGTTTCCGACGAACGGGCTTGTGTAGTTCGTAGTTGATTTGTTGACAGTCTTCTTTCCTGTTGCTCAGACGTTTCTAAGGAACGGGCAAAAACATTCTGTTCTCGATTAGTTTCAAGTCTTTTTCCCGTTGCTCCGATGTTTCTGAAACACGGGTAGTTCTCTTTTTGCGCGCTTGAGATGTCGACCGACTAAGTGCGATTTGCTTAGGCGGCATATTTTTGCAAATATTCTTTCTGACAAAGAAAAAGAAATGTAAAAGTTGACAGTGGTCGCAAATTTGCTAAATCGAAATATCACATACATATTTTAAATAATAAAAAGAGCAATAAAAATGAGATGAATAAGAAATATGAAAATTATAAGATTTAAAACAAAAATCAATTTTATATAAATGAAAGAAATAAAATGGATGAATTCGAAAACTTTGCATAAATAAACAAACAAACTAATAGTTTTCAAATGACAACTGTCACAGCACTGAAATCTTCGAAAAGTATATTTAATTGTGCTAACCTAAAATTAAGTACTAAATATAAATATTTCTGAAAACGTGCAATTTGAATGAAATTTGCTTTTGTCTTTATATTTATTTAACAGTTTTCACAGTACTGAATCCGTGATACGACCAACAATTAAGAAATCTATTCTCGTTGATTTTACTTGCTTGTGCTCACCTGACATAAAGAAAAGCGCGAGTTAAAAATTAAAGTATATGCAATTTACTTTAATTTACTTTTCTAAATGAATAGAGTTATAAGATAGAAAATATCACTGTTGTTATCTTCAAGATATTTGAAAATTGAATCGTTTATAGCAAAATTTAAAACAATGGCTAGCTTTTAACCAATCAGAAAATTCCATTTCGACTTTCGCTGATATCGCTGGAACGGTTTGTCGCAGAATGTTCTAATGTCGACAGAAACCTTCCTCGTGCTTTGAACTATCTGTATGCCAAGTTTCATAGCTTTCCGTCGGATGGTTTAGGAGTCTATAGAGGACAGATAGACACACATTCACTTTTATATATATAGATAAACCTCAATATAGTTGATTAATGAGAAACGAATATCAAAATTTACGGAAACGACAGCTCTTTCTTCTTTCCCTAGTTTATATTAACTTAAAGAGAGTCTTTTTTTTATTTAAATAAAAATTTATATTTGCTAATTCAAAATAAATATTTGTTAACTTATTTAAATGAAAAAAAGATGAAAGTGGTAGAAATCATATTATTACGGAATAAAATCTAATTCGAATGTTAAAAAGCTCCTGCAATAGTGAACATTTGAAATACCCAGGAGCCAAACCAGAAATCAAAATTATCTGTTTACATATAAAAAGGAGCTTAGATTTATGTTAATATTAGAACTATATATTTTTTTTAATTTTGTTTTTATTTTCGGAAGCTTTATTTTATAAATAAATTACCTTGTTCGACAAATTTGATAAACATTACAACTTATGTTAGAAAATAAATTTTAAAAAAATACATTCATATACAGAAAACCCCTATAAATCCAATAAACTACAAATTATATTTTGTTTTTAAATATAATTTTTTTTTATTTTGAAATATTTCATAATGGTAATTTTTGGATTTGTAATAACGATGTGCAATACTAAATCCACAAATTATGAACAAATGTTTTATTTTAAAATTTCATAAAATAAATAACTAATAACTAATAATCCACGATGTGCAATGCTAAATCCAAAAATTATAAACAAATGTTTCATTTTGAAATTTTATGAAATGAATAACTAATACGTTTACGTAATAGTATATATGTTACGTTTAATATAATTCAAAAAAAATTTTTTGTTGCAAAATTAAAAAAAATATAATATTTTAGATTTCTTTTAATGCATACTACATCTCCATTAAATAAAGCATTGTTTTTATAACTTAATACTTTAACGTTAAAAAATGTAAAACTTGTGCCAAAATTTTTTGTAATAGTAATATGAAATTAGTTATTTAAATTATTTAAAAAAGCATCCAATGCGCACACATTGTTAACAAAATTTTTAATTAACATATTTAAATGAATGAAAAATGTTTCAAATAAATATAAAATGTTATTTTATAAATAGAAAATAATTAGATATTAGAATTTATATGAAATATAAAATTTTTATGAATAATTAGATATTAAAATTTTTTAGAAAGCTTACCGAGTTTTAGAAAAAAGTAACGATTTCAATCGACATTTCCGTTACAAATACTTGTACTTTTTCCCTAAAAAAGTAACGAAAGTACAAGTAAAAGTACTGAATTTAAAAAGTAACGAAGTACGAGTAAAAGTACGTACTTTTTACTTGTACCGTCGGTACAAGTAACGAAAGTAAAAGTACTGCCATATATGTACAGGACTCAACCTGACTTCTTATTCTAACACTTGGAAACTCCTAAGAAAGGCAATGTATTAGCACAATTAACGAAGTTAAGAAGTTTGCACTAGAAACCTACTGCGCCACCATCCATGGCTGGAAATCTCGTTTGAAAGTGATATGCTTATACGACAGGAGCTCAATTTAAATATTTTTATTATGTTGCTCAGATCGGTTCAATACATGTTAATTTATCGATTCAGCGGCATTATTTTTTGGACTCCCCATGTGTTTATGCGTAATAGGATAAGTGGGGCATAGTTTAAATTTATTTTCAAAATATTAAATAACAACCATAAACAAATGCAGTTTTGCACTGACCACAGTGCTGACGCAAAATATACTCAGTGGTAGAGGATCATGGGTTATAGTCCCCTTGCAGTCATGTTTACCGTGGGAGGTTTTCTTGGTTTTTCTCTCCGTGTAACTCAAGTGCGGGATAGTTCCATCCAATAGTCCTCCACGAAGGCAAATTTCTCTCAATACTTGATTCCGAAGTTCCCTTGTCCTCCGGATTGTGTTCAAAATTACAAGGCTATGGAGTTGAATATTAGTAGTTGTAAACCCTAAATATTAAATTGGCTGTTCAACGACGGTTATAAAATATAAAATAAAATGGCATAAAAAGAGCTATTGGGACTCAGAGGATAGAGCGTTCACCTTCCAATGATATTAACCTGGTTCGAATCCCAGTGATGGCTGGATGATACGAATTCCACACCCGGCTCGTACCGACCACAGTGCTGCAGTATATATATTCTCAGTATTAGACGGGTCATGAGTTAGAGTCCTCTTGCCGTTAGGCAAACCGCGGGAGTCTTTCGAGGTATTCCTGTCCATGTGACGCAAATGCAGGTTAGTTCTATCAAAAAGTCCTCCATGCTGGCAAATTTCTCCCTATACTTGATCCAGGAGTTCTCTTGTCTTCTCGATTGGATTCAAAATTAAAAGGCTGCTGAGTTGAAAATTGATTGTCATAAACCCAAAATTGGGTTGGGTGTCCAACGGAAACTCTTGACAAATTAAAAGCAAATAAAAACATCTGAACGATATCCATTAATAAAAAATAAATTCCTACTTTGAGTTAATTTTTATGTAAATGCATGCGGAAGTTTTTCTTTCATTTCCTCATTTCCAACAAAATATTTTTTTTAAAGATCTAAAACTTCATTATAAAATTTGTTTAAAATTCGAATATTATTCATAGTTTTAGTGCATTTAGTCGTCGATTGGATGTCACCCTCCGTTAATTATATTTGCTCTTCTTTCTGCACGTCAGTGCTGGAAGGGCCATTGCTTGAACTATTTTTACAACTTTTTCACGTATATATAATCTATTTTCTCTTGCTCTTACATTGTGTTACAACCTAATGCACCAAATATATATTTTTCGGTTATGTCCATCTCCTACGTGTGACTATCTTATCCTAACTTGCCCTATTTATACATATAATTCATGCCTGAAAACGTTTTCCTTAAAATATAATTTAAAATTCATAGACCTGATTAATACTCATCAATTAAGCACTTTTTGAGTTGGCGTGAGAATGAATCAAATAATGAAAAGCATTTTCCAAACAGTGTTTTTCATATTCGTAGGCATTATAAATTTTTAAGTTGTCGTTCTAGATTTCGTGTTAGTTTTCGTTGAAGTATTTTTTATGTGTAAAAAGTCTTTTTGGACTATCAAATAAGTGGAACTTGCAGGTGAATTTTCTCAAAAAATCTCATGATTCTAAGATATTAACCAAATAATCATCAACAGCAACAGCGCTATTTGAAAACGTCATTAAAATTGAATGGTTTTTATCGAAAAGAAAGTTTATAAGATGACCAAAGCAAAATATATTGAATCAGAGGAAAACAAGACATGTTGAACCAAAATCGCAAAACAGGTTTCCAGAACCGGATTAGTTAACCATCTCATCCAGAATGAACTCCAGGAACACCAAGATCTTTTACGGGTAATTTAGATTTGTCGTTCATATAATTGGATTTCCATATAATGAACAAAATCACGAAACAAGTTTCTACCCCCTTTCACTGTACACCGTTTCGAGATTCTATGTTGACCGCAATTCACAATCACAGTTTTATACGTTAACTTGTGAAAGTGTAGTCTAAATTGTTGAGAAAATTGTAACTAGGGGATAGATAGACATTAAGCAAGCGCACTTAAATTATTAAAGATTTTACTCAAAATGTAAAGTTAAACATGCTTGTAATCTCTTCACAATAATAGGGCAATAATGGCGCCTTTTATCAAGATTTTTTACCGCCATTTATGGTCATCTTTTTAATCATTCAAAATCTATGTGAGGTATTTCTTTTTAATTTAAAATTTAACTAATTTGAAGAAGCTTAACATTATTAAAAAAATTGAAAACCAGAACACTAATTTTTTCTAGAAATATATGCTTTTGTAAAAAACAAATGCAATCAGTACTTATAAGATTTTAATTTTTAACTATTATCCTTTTGCGTGATATTGAATTCAGTAAATTCTAAAAGGCACTATTTAGTTTTGTTTATTATGAAATTCGTTATCAGGTTTCTTAAACGATATTTTAATATTTCCTTAGATTGATTGTTTGTTTTCAACTTTGTTGAGTTTTATTGTAATTTAAAAAATGGTTACCACATTCAATATGCTATTTATCCTCACTGGTAAATTTAAATACGGAATAATCTAATAATATTATAGAATAATAAATGAACTTGAAAAGGCAATTAATTAAATACTGTGTCAAATTGTATTAAATGAAAGTCTAGACAATGGAGAAAATAAAGCACTTGTTTTGAAGAATCCGCATTAAATTGTTTTTAATTTTAAATTCAGCACTTTACATTTACGAAAAAATAATAATAATAATACATTTATACTATTTTTAAAAAAATATTAAGAATGAAGACAATCTTGAAGAGTGTTATTTCTTTACTTAGGAATATTGATTTAAATAGAATTGATTATCTTTAAAAACAAAAAGTAGTTCAACTTGTTAATCAATTTTGACTAAGTATTGCTTTTCAAGACTACAAAACAAATTGTACAATTCTAATGCTTATGTTATGAAATAATTTTCTTGAATTATGTATTCTGTTGTTTTTCAATAAGTAGATTATATTCTTTTCCAATCAGCTGCACCATTAAGTCTAGAATAGCCGGATTTTGGACTTACCTAAGGTCGCCATTTGGGGTCAATTTGACCCTCATAAGAAATTGATGTTATTTCAAAGTAAATGATAAATATTGCTAAAAATACAATATGTAAGAGTTTTTAGATTTTAATTTTTTTTAGCTTTTCTTTTTAACTCAATGACAATATTGTAATATAATGTATATATATAATTCATTCACTAGTGAGCAAATAATACGCAACTAAACAAATTACGTGAATATAAATAGCATGTTTTAAAATGTTAAGTTCCATCATTAGTTACGCATTAGCATAGACGCTGGCCGTATACCCGCGTGACGTGAAAGTGACGTGAAGTGAAGAGTTTTTTACATTTTAATTTCTTTTAGCTTTTTTTTTTATTAACTCAATGACAATATTGCAATACAATGCATATATATAATTTGTTCGCTAGTGAGCAAGTAATACGAAACTAAACAAATTACGTGAATATAAATGACATGCTTTGAAATGTTAAGTTCCATCATTAGTTACGCATTAGCGTAGACTCAGACAGTATACCCGCGTGACGTGAAAGTGACGTGAAGTGAAGAGTTTTTTACATTTTAATTTCTTTCAGCTTTTTTTTTTATTAACTCAATGACAACATTGCAATATAATGCATATATATAATTTGTTCGCTAGTGAGCAAGTAATACGCAACTAAACAAATTACGTGAATATAAATGGCATGTTTTAAAATGTTAAGTTCCATCATTAGTTACGCATTAGCGTAGACGCAGACAGTATACCTGCGTGACGTGAAAGTGACGTGAAAGTGACGTGAAGAGTGAAGTGACGATAAGCGAAGAGTTTTTTTACGTTTTAATTTCCTTTGGCTTTTTCTTATTAACTCAATGACAATATTGCAATATAATGCATATATATATAATTTGTTCGCCAGTGAGCAAATAATACGCAGCCAAACAAATTACGTAAATATAAATGGCATGTTTTAAAATGTTAAGTTCCATCATTAGTTACGCATTATCGTAGACGCAGACAGTATATCCGCGTGACGTGAAAGTGACAATAAAACATTGACAAATTGTTTTCCAGCATTTCTTATTGTTAGTATTCGTTACGTTCTGTGCCTCGCGATGTCAAAAAACATACTATTTCCTATATTTTAGGAACTGAAATTACTAGTTTGAAGTATTTAAACAAACACAAGAATGGATTTGCAAAGAGTAATTTGGGTGGTAATAGATTCCCTGAAAATAATTCAAGCATTAGGAACAGCAATATCGCAAACATTGTAAAGAAATACTAGACACCTATAAGTTTCACTACTTGTAGAATAATTTCTTATCATCTAGTCTCTTAAGCCTACATCGCATTTCGTATTATTGTACAGTATCAGTTTTTGGCTTCTACTTTGTACTTTCCTTTTCAAACACATTCGCTTGAATGCTGTTCAGAATTATAGTATTCTTTTGGCTTTGCATCTATAAAGAAAGTATACAGTTTTGAATTTCAAAACATGAATGTAATGACAAGAAGTGACAGTGTAATTAGGTGGAAATTTTATTTTGTTCAAATATAGTATCCCTGTAATGTAGGTTTTTTATCTTTATTTACGAAAAACATTCGTTTGCAAGTTTTATGGAGGCAAAAGAAAGTAATACCACTATGCCTTCTGAATTTAGGTGTGATTTGATAATTCGGAAACTATACTTTTCCCAGCTTGTAACTCATTTGCCAGTTCTTCAGCTTGCATAAATAAAAATAGTGATTAAAAAAAATGTCTTTTTCTTTGGATTTTATATCAATTGAAACAAACGTTATGCGACTCGAACGCAAAATAAAAAATTTCTATTATTATTTGCGTGACAATAATTAATCCTTAACAATACTTTCTTGTCCAGGAATAAAAAGAATATAGCCGTTTATAATTAGCATGCATATGGTTTCTTTCAGACTTAATAACGAAACTATTATTCAGTAGGAACTCGACTAAGCTACTTCGATAATAGAATCTAAGATACTGCATAATTTTTCCAAAAAATGAAACTGTTGCGCGCAATATTTTTTTAACTCGGTGGATTCTAATTTCTGTTCTACGATTTATCTTCAGAATTTTGGCACTTCTGCAAAATCAAAAACAGACATAAAACTTCAAAAATGAACAATTTTCCTATCATGGTCAAAAAGACTTCTTTTGTCTATTTTAGGTACTTATTTTATTTTACAAAGTAACAGAATTTTTTTACTTTACTAATCATCAACAGAGAGGCAGGAAAGTTTGACATAGTATACCTAAAAACAAATTTATAACCGTCGTTGATCAGCCGACCCCCTTTTTGGTTTGACTAATGATGTTCAACTCCGTATCCCTGTAGTTTTGAACCCTATCCAAAAGACAAGGAAATTCCTGGATCAAGTAATGGGAGAAATTTGTCGTCGTGGTGGACTTTTTGATGGAACTAACCGCATTTGTGCTAAATGGAGAGGAAAACCACGAAAACCTCTCAGGCTAGCCTGACGGCAAAGGGATCATAAGCCATGATCCGTCTACCACTGAAGAGATTTTATGTCAGCACTGGTGCCGGTGAGAGGCAGTTGCGGAATTCGTATCAAACAGCTATCGATGGGATTCGAACCCGTGGGACTCAACTCAGTAGCCTTGTAATTTTGAGCCCGAACTAGAAGACAAGGGGAATCCTGGATCAAGTATTACGTGAAATTTGCCTTCGTAAAGGACTTTTTTGATTGAACTAACCCGCATTTCCATTACATGGAGAGGAAAACCACGAAAAACCTCCCACGCGTTCGTCTTCCGACGTAATAACCCGGGCTTGAATCCTAGAGCCATGGCTGGTCGAATTCCGCACCCTGCTCACATCGACCACATTGCTGACTTAAAATGTCCTCAGTAGTAGATGGATCATGGTTTACAGTCCCCTTGCCGTCAGGCTAACCGTGGTATGTTTTTGTGGTTTTCCTCTCTATATAACGGAAATGCGGTTAGTTGAATTAAAAAGTCCTCCAAGAAGGAAAAATTTCTCCCAATACTGGATCCTTTAGTTACCTTGTTTTCCAGATTGGATAAAAATTTCAAGGCTCCGGAGTTGAGCATTGGTAGTCATAAATTCAAAATTGGGTCGACTGTTCAACGACGGTTATAAAATAACTATGTAATTAACGATAGCGATTGAAGCCGCACATTAATTTGAAGCAACCTTTACCTTTTATTATATTACTAGCCGCCTGAGGCGGCCAGCTGTCCGCCACGCTAAAGATTTTCACAAATAAAGTTTTTTGAAACATAGCAGAAAATCTGAAGATTAGTGGACAATTAAAGTGTTCCTGTCCTGCAATTTTGTCTTAAATTCCTATTTTATATATTATATAGCTACAATGCTTAAGAAAAAAAAACTAAAATGCTAAATACATGAAAAGAACACGAAAACGAATTAATTTTTTATGGTATCAATTTCTATTTCTATATAATTTTTTATGGTATCAATTTCTATATCTATATCGCTACAAAAATTATCGTCTTCGCTTAAGAAAAAAAAAATAGAGCGTGTAAAGAAGAAGAAAAACTTATTATAACAATTATGAACAGCGACAAATATATCAAAGCGAAGCGTTCTATTTACGTATCGAATATGTTGCCACATCTTTAATACAAAAGTTAAACTTTTCTCCACTTTGATAAATGTAAACTAATGCGAACCTTACAATTAAATTATTAATTCCTTCGTATATTATTGGTTTAAGTTGTCGAAAATTAATATTTCAATTGTAAGGTTCGCATTAGCATACATTTATAAGAGTGAAGAAAAGTATATGCATTTTTTAATAGTTTTTTGTAAGGCTCCTATACTATCAGAGCTGACCTATCAAGCAATATTAGAGCAAAAAAGTTCACAAGTTAACGTTATGTTAGTATTGTGCTTATGTTAGCTCTTTGGAGCAAAATTAGATGATGAGTCGGCCTGTCTAATTCAGGGGTTCTAATTTTTTGAATATGGCTCTTTGAAGACGATTGTTACGTCAAGCGCTCAGGTATTATAATTTTGATCTAGTTGCGCTTGTATAATTTTGATCTAGTTGCGCTTGTATAATTTCGATCTAGTTGCGCTTTCTACGTCATTTTGTTAACATCGTTTGGTTTGTTGTTTAACATCGTTTGGTTTGTTATTTCTAAGTTAACTTTCAAAAAATTGGCTGGCAACAGCCAATTTTTTGAAAGCAACGAAAAAGCATAGATTTTCTTACAAAATGACTTATAACTAAAAAACTAATCCAAATTTTTGAAAAAGAAAACAAATACTTCTTCATTATGTCAAAACACAATTATGTGCCGAGTTTCGTGCCTGGGCGAGGCTTCTGGGGCGATATATTGTGATTACAGACACACACACACACAGCCACTTTTATTATTATGTATAGATTGTCTTCTTTAAAAAAGCGAACCATTTTAAAAACATAGTAGGAAAAAAGGCATTTTGGCTGTTTGCGGAACTATACTGAACCTTTCCTTCCTTCAAGGAACCAAAAACAGTCCTACAATTTTCAAAACTGATTAAATGTTTCGTAACATAAGAATATATTTATTACGTTTATGTAAGCAAAGTAATATTTTTCAGTTTTAGTCATGTACTAAAAACATAAATAATTTCATGTAAGTGATTAACTATAGCAATTGAAGCCACAATATAATTTGGTACAACTAAACTAAACTCAGTGGCGCAACAGCACTTAGAGGGCCACTGCCTACTGTGCCCATCTCAGTTTTCTTGACCTTGGGCTCTGGAGTGCAGGAGCAGATGTTCAGGTTAGGTGGTCAACCGAACGCGAAACCCCCAGTGTTTAGTTCCCCAGCATGCTTGGTATTCATTTATCGACCCACTGAAGGGATGAAAGGCTGAGTCAACATTGCCCGACCCAAGGATTACACTGGATATTGGTACAGCTATCACCTTATATTATATTAATGTTTCTTTCAATTTAGATAAACATTTCAGAAACACACCAAAAAAATCACTTATTGTTTGCGGAACTGAAACAAATCCTTCATCAATTCAATTTCATCAATCAAATCTTTCTTCCTTTCATCAATTTTTACTACTGATAAAACTTTTTATAACCTAACAAGGAAATATTCTATTATGTTCATTTAAGCAAAGTACTATTTTTTTCAGATTTAAGCCGTATGCCTAACAACATAAATTATATTATTACTTACACACCGTATTTAAGTAACTATAGTGATTGAAGCCTCAAATGCAAATGTGGTACAACCACGAGCTTTTATAACGTAATTAATTCTTTTAATGGAGCGAAACATTTCAGGAACACTATAAAAAATTCATTTTCACTGTTTATGGAACATCCTTGAAAGGGAGATAAGTAAATTTCAAACCCTACTAAATTTTTTATAACTGAACAAGGAAATATTTCATTATGTTTATATCTATAAACTAATAATATTCTAAACCTTTTTTTTTTTGTTACTAGAATTCTCACTACCTAAAGTAATTGCAATTCATCTTATTTTTGCGAAACTTTTTTTAATATTTCAATCATCACTTTTATTACGTAATTAATTCTTTTAATGGAGCGAAACATTTCAAGAACACTGTAAAAAATTCATTTTCACTGTTTATGGAACATCCTTGAAAGGGAGATAAGTAAATTTCAAACCCAACTAAATTTTTTATAACTGAACAAGGAAACATTTCATTATGTTTATACATACAAACTATAATAATATTCTAAACCTTTTTTTTTGTTACTAGAAATCTCATTACCTAAAGTAATTGCAATCCATCTTATTTTTGAGAAACTTTTTTCTATATTTTAATCAATACTAGAATAAAATAATTTTGTTCAGGGATCTATAGAATGTATTATTACAAAAATTATTTTAAATCTGCCAAAAGATAAATTTAAATGAAATCCTACGTGGATAAAATTTTAGTAGTTTAGAATAACATAGACTAGCGTAAATTATTCGTCTTTGTATAACAAGTAGCTGGAGGAAATGCATCTTTGTAAGCATCCTAGATTTTATATACATTATAAATTTAATTATGGAAACGCATAGCGTAGTTTGTAGAAGTATCTCAAAACTCGTTGAGTGAAGATGTGTTAAAATTTACAACACTCTAAAATTTGGTTAACGTAAAGTTCATGATATTATAATTTCGTAAAAGTAAAAATGTTGTTCCAGAAATGTTTGAAAATGTAGATTAGAAATTCAGATTAAAATTTAATTATATGAATAATTTATTTGAATGAATTTAAGATGTGACATCTTTTGAGGCTAACAATAGAAACTAAATAAAGAAAATTTTGAAATAAAATAAATATCTCATAATTTGATAAAAGTGTTCTTTACAGATTGAATAATAGATTTTATTCAATTTAAAGTAGTTTAAATGCATATGCTTGAGGAATAGTTAAAATTAGTTTTATTAACTATGAAACATTTTTATGATATTATGACCTGTGAATTATGCGCAATATTGCATGAACGTGTTATAGTGTTTAAAGATCGCAAGCTGTAAACTATTGCACATTTTTATAAAATTTAGACAATTTAATCTGACAATCATGTACAATATTGCCTGAATTTGTTGTAATCTTCATAAAGTGCGAAGTTGGTCTATGATGTTTTTAACCGTTAGGTATTTTCATGAAATTATGTCATTTCGATCTGATTTTTTGTTCAGGGCTTTAATGTTATACTTTTTACTTGATAACGTAAAAATTTCAATTACTTTTAAAATATGAAAGTTGTAAATTTTAACATTCTTCGAGCACTAAAAAAATAGGCACCCATTCTCAAGAGCTGCTAGATGGGAATGAGGAAAATAGAAAGATTTGTATCTGCGGCGATCGTGAGACAAATCTGAGCAGGTTGCATATCAATGAGCTATGAATAGGTGAGGAGGAACTCATGTCCTTGATCAAGGAATGTCATTCATATGAATGAAACAAGATTCCAGGACATCAAGGTAAACTGATGTAACAAGGGTGGCAAAAATTTTGGTATTATCGAAATTAAATCGAAATTTTTGAACGATTGAAACTTTATAACATTCATTTCATTTCACCCGCAACTTTCATACACGCTCATACTTTGAAACAAATGAAGTTTTTATACTATCAAGTAAGTTTTAAACTATGCGTCTAGTCGTTTTTATTTCAGTTTGAAGGGCTTAAAATGAACTATTTTACCATTACTAATACTATTATGTTCCTGATAATGTAAAAACTATATTTGATTAAAAAATTCATGAACGTAGTAAAAGCTGATATGTTTTGAGCGCTCAAAATAGACGCCGATTTTCAAGACTCTTTTCACGAAAATAAAGAAAAAAATTGATTTAAAACATAAAAGACGCAGCTTCCAACGAAAAATTGCAAAATAAATAAGATTGGCTGGAATTTTGGCTGTTTTGAAGCTGATAATGCCAAAATTCTTTCTAGTCCTGCGCCTTTGAACCTTGTTTCATTCATATGAATGCCAAATCCTTTATTAATGATAAGTTTCTCACAATCTCGCCGCACCAATAGGAATTATATTCCGCACTTATTTGCCTCTCATCAGAAACTGTGACTTTTCTTGTTTAGTTTTTTCACCTTTATTTATTTTTGATTTTTTGTTCACTATTTCGCGCTTTCTGGTTCGCTTACGACAACAGAGGTTTTTATAGTTTAATTCTCCCCTTTATATATTCACTATTCTATCCTTGAAACCTTTGTTTTCTGTTTCAAATTTGTTTTTCCTACTCATTCACGTGTAACGATTCTTGAGAAGAGGCGCTAAATTTTGTGCTCTTGAAACAAGTTGATTTCTGCCAACTTCATGGGTTTTTGAAACAAAGTTTTTGCAATATCTAATATATTTTCCGGCTTAAATTTCTTTGGATGATTCATTTAACAATATTTTGTATTATACTTGAATCTTTTAACTGTTTATCCTGTAATTTTAAATAATTTTCAAACAGTTCAAAAAATTTTTTCTACAAAAAATTTAACATTTTTATACAGCATAAACATTCCCACATGGTGAAAAAAAATTGATAAAATTACCGTACTCCATAGTAATGGCATTTTGCTCAAGAAAAAAAACATAGTTTTCCTATCTAAACCAAAATATATGGTATTTACAAATTCAATTGGTAATTTTTCCATTCATTACCATAAATTCTGATTTTTAAAATTATAGTTCTTACTACCACACATTTTGTAAAAATACAAAACTGAAAAGTAAATTGAACCAAATAAGTGGTTTTTATACCATGCTCTAAGATATAACAAAATTACAAAACTTTACATTAACCAAATCTTATCACATATTATTAAACCATACTTTGTTGTTAATTTTACCCAAGTCATTACAAAAGCGCTTCGGTATACTACCGAGCATTTTGTTGTACCCATAGAGCCAGAAGAACGGTAAATTTTGCCATATTCTAGTAATTTCGGCCATTCATTTTTCCGAATACATAGTGTGTGGAGATGATCTTGATTTCGTCAGGTACAAATGAAAATCAGGCCAACTAAACATTGATACTATAGAAGAGTTCTCCTTATAAAGAGCCCACTTTACTTATAGAGGCTAAATAATCTAAAAAAATGATCAAATTAATATTCACTGAATCAAACTACAATGATGTTTAAAACAATTAACATGATTTTTCAAAATTTCTTTATATAGATTTATGCAATTCAAAAAAAATCATTAATACTACCACGTTTAGGAGAATAACTGTAAAATAATAAAGATATATATTAGAATTTATTAAAATATTACCAAAGGAAATTCGCAGTCAGATAGAATTTAAACCATTGGAGTAGAATCCGGTAACTAGGCAAACAAAGGAGTCCATTACAGAGACTAATTGCGAATATAGAAAATGGAAAAACTTCATTTAGGTTCATGCAAGCGAGGGAAGCATTTACTGCGTGTTTCTTAAGAAATTCACTTGAACGACAGACTGTAGTTTCTTCTAAATGTGTTGAGTTACAGAGTAATCGAGTAAACAAGTCAGAACAAGCTGAACTAACGAGATCAAAGTACTTTCTTCAATAGAAGCCAATGAAGAAGATTCAAAAATTAAGATCTACATTAAAAATCGTATAGCATTTGCTTTTGTTATTTTTCTTAGAAGATCTCTTAGAATTTTATTTATTCCGAAGTAAATCTCGAAGAATTACTGAATATCCATTCATTTGAAAGTTCCATGCCCTCAAATCTCTCATTTGAAAAAAGTGAACATTCTGTGGTTTAGAATTTGATTAGTTTGTATTTCTTTTCTTGTGGTGGTGCTAAAGTGTTTAAAATTAGCTTTAAACTGTAATTTATCCCTCATTCACTTTCAGTAATAAACTCTACATTTTCGACGAATCAGGAATCTTTCAGCGAATATTTTCGACGAAACAGAATAAGTATTTCGTTATTTTTAAGATTAATTTTGTTATTTTTAACGGAGCGAGAATTCTCAAAATTTGACGAAACTGCTTCCTCACTGCCTACAAATGGCAAGAATGCGTCCATTCAAATTCTGGCCATGGCTGAGAATATTTTCGTTCATTTTTCTGTTATTTTGTTTGGTAACAATCGCATAAAAATTGTGTTGCGTTAAGCCTTATGTCTCAGCGCAACATATATTTTTTTACAAAATATGTATCCTGAAACAACTAAAAGAAGTTATTTCCTCAAATTGACGCAATTTTTACCTATAAACTTTTTTAGGAAACAGGTTGGTCAAAGACAAAGAAAAATTAGTATACTTTAAGTATCTTTTTTTTAATATTGAATAATTCAATATTAGTCCCATAAATGTTCAATATAAAATGTCTATTAACTTAAGTGTTATATAATTTAATGTCGACTTTAGTAATTCTTGCAAATGAAGATAATAAAGACTGAATTACGCTGCACAATTAGTAACTAAATTTCACTTCTTCAAAAATCGGCCAAAGAGCAAAAAATCTTAGATAAGTTTTAACACAATGTTCAGATTTTCTTGTGCTAAGTATTTTCCTTATGCTTGCAAGGCATAATTTGAACATGTTAATTAGAGTAGACTAGATATAAAATTACGAACTCAGAGAATACATCTTAAAATTTACATGCACCTTTTTTCACTGATTTATACTCTTGACGCTTTGAAAGATAGCTTTAATCTAGATAGCAAGTCCCGAAAAGCAGTGGGGGTCGGGGACCAATACCAAACCAAATGGTACTGGGCAGCCCAAGAAAAAGCAAACTATTTCCATTTTATTAACTGTGGTATATTTCTCTTGGGCTTATGGGACTTTCCATAGACGAGAGGTTAACTGGGATCTGGGCGATGTCGCCTAAAGCTTCACTAACACTGCGATGTAGCTTTTATAACAGTCGTTGAACAGCCGATCCAATTTTTGGTTTACGACTATAAATGTTCAACTTCGTAGCCTTGTAATTTTGAACCTAATCCTGAAGACAAGAGAGCTCCTGAATCAAGTATTGGGAGAAATTTGCCTTCATGGACGACTTTTTGATGAAAATAACATGCATTTTCGTTGCATGGAGAGGAAAACCACTAAAACCTCCAATGATTACTTCTCCATTGAACTTCTCTAGCAGTAGTACTATATTTACGTCGAGTACTATATTTACGATAGTAGTACTAGTAGTAGTACTATATTTACGATACCCCCTTGCCTAAAGGCAAGGGGGATCTAACCCTTGATCCGTCTACCACTGAGGATATTTCAATGTCCTCACTGTGGTCGGTGAAAGTCGAATGCGGGATTCGTATCGACCAGCCATCGCTGGCATTCGAAACCATTCACTTTATTGGAAGGTGAATTCTATATCCCCTGAGCCAGTACGGCTCCGCAAATGTAACTGTATTTTAGTTTAAAAGCACGTTTAATTACAATTGCATTGAAATTCTTAAATCAAAATTATATAAGATGTAAACAATCAGCGTTCGCCCTTTCCTCAGAAGGCAGCGGAAAAACTATACAATGCTGACCAGTCTGAGGCAATAAAAAGACTGAGGAACACTGCTATAAGAGACTGATCATAAGACAAAGTTCCCAGTTGACTGCCGAAGTCAAGCATCACTGGATGTGGTATAAGAGAGGGTTGGTCACCTTTTTGATCAGCCTGAGAGGATACCGAGGGTGTGCTGTTTCAATCCTTGCTGAATTGTTCTACAGTATAGTGCACTACTTTGTATGCAGGTTGTCGAGTTACCGAAGCAAAGGAGCCATCCCCTGTGCAGAGGATCAAAATTATGATGGCATGGTCTTCGGATCATTCTCAGAGATGTTTCCCAGGCCGTTGCCAGTAACCCGTTGTGCTGCTCTAATTCGACGTAAATAAAGTACTACTACTAGAGAAGTTCATCCAAATAGATTAGTATCATAAACGACTGAAGTTTTCCAGTAATGTAGGAGTTATTTTATCTTTGCAACAAATATCAAGATTCCAAAATAACGCCTTTGCTGAAGAATTCTTTTAAAACTTATTTACAATTTCTGTTTTCTGTATAATGATAAAAATAATTAAATTCAAAAGAGCAGCACTTTTAAGATTATTATAAAAGACAAAAATTAAATATTAACAGAGATGTCAATGCTCCGGATATGATAAATATTTAAAGAAAAAAAGAAAAGAAAAGGAAACAAAAAACGGTAGAGAACTACAAACTAAAATTTGCAGCTTCTAGGTTAATTTTGTCAACTTTTTAAAACAATCAAAACGATTAAAGAGCAACAAAATGGCGTATCACATAACCCTTTGAATAATATAGAAGTAGTGGTGAGTAAATATCTTATAAATCGAATTAGCCATGAATCATACATTAAATGACTCGAAATTTTTTTTTGATGTCCGGAACAAAATGGCATCACTGTATCAAAACCCATATTTTGATACTTTTTTGATGTCCGGAACAAAATGGCATCACTGTATCAAAACCCATAATTTGATACTAATGATTAAATATTAAAATATGTTTACTTTTTTCTCTCGTTAACTTAGCCGATTTCGTTCAAACTGTAGGTTTAGCTTTCCAACATATGGTGCAAAATTATTCTAAAAATCTATCCACAGTAAAAATGACACAATTGTTATCAAGTTATAGAATTAACAATTATTGAAATCCAAATTTGTATAAATTATTTTTGAGTGAATGTCCTTTATGAATAGGCTATAAACATTTTTTTTTTCGTCGATTTACTCCTTTAGTTTCAGAGATATGACGAAAATTTATATTTTCTTTACGGTTTCCTAAAATCGTACATTTTCCTTTCTGAGCCTCTGCAAAATTCAGGTTTACATGCAAAAACCTATTATGCATGCCATATATTATGATTTTAAAGCTATTTCCCAAATTACACGTCTCAAATTCTGCGAAACATTAAACCAGTTTCGAAAGAATTTCAAGCAACAAACAATTTTAAACCGTGAGATAAAATTCTATAGCCAATAAGTATTTACATAACGCATTAACCAAAAGCCATCCACTGATGCATTTAAGGCTTTTCAACCCCCATTTTACGGCTTTACTCAGTTTTATACTCTCATTTTTAATGCTGTTTTCATTGATAACAGCGTGTAGTGGCTGAAGCCAAGTAAAATAAAACGGTCGCCAAATAGACGCCTATAGTGAGTGTCCGGTTTTATGATCCCTGAACAGGACAATGGAATCTTGAAGACACAAAAGGTGTAAATCGGATTCTTGAATAATGACGCAATATATTTCCGGAGTTGTTGTCAGAATCTCTTCAGAGGGGTATATAAACTGGTTTGTGGTTCATTCTAACTGCTTGGAGATTGAAAATGATTTAAGACAGATTTGAAGTTTTAAATTTCTAAACAACTTCCAAAAATGTTGGAAAGATTTTTCCTTTTGACAAATTAAGGTTTGCATTACATTGTATATTATTTCTTTCACCCATTCAATTGAGTATAAAATTTACTTTATAGCATTAAAAATACTGCAATCTTTTAGCAATCACCTTATTGTAAAATATATTTACAATTATTAAATATACTGCATTCATTTTGTTGTCGATTTCTTTCAAATGTAACTATGTTTATCGTATAAATTTACAGAAATATTTGATAAATATAAAAATTTTCTCCGAAGGTTGCTTTAAACCAACTCTTTTTTAGATCGATGGGTACCACATGACCACACTGAGAGATAAAAAAATAGACAAAACTACCAGAATACTGTGATTTTTATAGTATTTCTGGCTCTATGAGAACACCAAAAAGCTCAATAAAATTTTACGAAGCACTTTGTAATGAATTCAGCAAAATTAAAAATATAATTTGGTTTTATAACATGTGATAAAATTTGATAAGCATGGTAAAATTAGGTAATGTTATACTGATACCTTTGATCATGGTATAAAATCATTTATTTGGTTTACTTTTAGTAATTGTGTGGTATTAAGAACAATAGTATTGTAACCGTTACCATAAGAACGGAAACATTACCAGATGAATGGTTTAAATACAGCATATATTTTATTTATTAACTAGAATTGTGGATTTTTTTACCAAGAATCTCATTACCATACAGGACGGTAATTTTACCAGAATTTCTTGCCCTTGCACTATCATGCCATTGATTTCTAAATCATGGTACCTTAACTTTCTGGAACATTTTTAACAGCAGCATTTTCTTTATTTTATTGTTTGATATGTTAAATAATAATTGATGAATTAATTATACTTTAAGACATTAATTATTATTATTTACTAAACACAAAAACTTTTAATAATCGAAATTATTTACTTAATGTGTATACATACCCCCCCCCCCCCCGTTTCTGATGAATACAAACAAATATTGCTCAATTTACAAAAATCTTCATGTCTGAATCCTGAAATGGTTTAGGTTTTGACTTCAAAGATTAAACCCAGCTTAAAACGAAATATGGGAGAAGAAAAAAATGCTTCCGTATCACAAAATTTTAAATATTGACATTGACAATAATTTTTGTTACTTCTGTATTCAATAGGATTATGAAAATAGGTCCTATATAAAGTGAAAAATTAAACAAAAACTTGTTCAGGTTTTCTTATTGTGATTGCACTTACCAAAAAAAAGAACAAGTTTGTTCGAATTGCATTGTTCAGTCTTGGCTCTACACAACTGGTTACTTTCTCTTGCTGTTTTCAAATAAATCCAAGCAAAAATTATTTAAAAATAAATTTAAAAAATTTTATAATTAATCTTCAGTCCTAGATTATAGAGAAATAATAAATTTTATGCGATTGATAGTGTTCCCTTAATACGTAAATTGTTGACAGCTATGAATACAAAATATAAAAACAACGTTAAAAATAACAACATTATGTTTTAATATTTAAAAATTAAAAATCTCCAAGTAATATAATTTTATTAGATGCTTCTTCAGTACAGTATTAACTTTTACTTAGTGCAAGTAATTTGAGCACTTAAACATAAAAATCTTCAAAAAATCTATCACTATCAACACTTTACTAATTTATACCTTTTCTATCTATGAAGTGAAGTAAGTGTGTACTGAATATAAGAGTTAGTGATTTAGGAATTAAGCTATTCATCCGGCTTTTAGAATCTTCATTTAAATCCTATTGAAACCTTCCTGTAGAGCTATTAGCTGGAACCTAAATTAAAGGGGTGGTCATAGATTCGGAGGAATGCTCAAGTATGTCGTTCTAATGTTACGCATGTTGTCATAGATAAAAGAGGTTTTAATATAACTACAAGGGTTTTTTTTTCTCTTAATCATGGCTTGTTACACCCTCGAACTAAAAATTGATTGCTGTTGCATTGTTATTTTTCAAAGTTGCAAAATATATTAAATTTAAATCCATGACGTTTGGCTTGTTAGAGGAGATGGAAGCTGGAATGGACTTTTTGTCCTTTTTTATTGGACTTTTGAACTTTTTTACTGTCCTTTCGATCGTTTACCAAAATCATTAGCAAAGTGCTTCGGTAAAAAGTACCAAACTTCTTCACTTGTTTTAAAGAGGAATTAAAATGTATTTTTAATGTTCATGCATTAAAATATTAAAAAAAATATTCATTAACAAAGTAAAATTTAATTTTTATTTATCATGTAGTTTCTCATATAAATTTTTAATGCTAGTTGAGGGGTCGATCATAAAAAGTACTTTGTTAGTACTCATATAACAATAGCTATTAGAAACGAAATCCATATCTAAGCTATATTTTGACGAAAAAAAACTTAAAATGTTCAAAAGCGATTGTTCTTCGTTTATTTTCCACTATAGATGTACTAATTGAATTAATCAATAAAAAGTTTATAATGTTAAAAAAATTTGCTGATAAATAAAATATTTTATGAGAAAAATCAAATTTTTCTAAATTGAAATCCTAGTAATTTACTTCAATCTCTATTCACTGTGTTATTCAAACAAACCTTTTACTGTAATGTGATATATTTATAACTATTCTCTCATCAATTTGTCGATTTATCGATGGTAAAATTTTTATGGCAAACAACTACATTATATATGACGATATATGCCCGACTGCAAATAAAACGCCAGAGCATAAAATTTAAAAAGTATTTTTCCATTATAATTGCAGTAATCCATGAACTAGACAATAGCTTTTTGCGTTTTTCAGATAAATTTTCACGGTAACTTATATACTTCAATAAAGTCCGTTAACAATTTAATTACGCCGATTGAAATAGCAAAGCATGAAGTTTAAAGTTTACTTTGACAAAAATTCAAAAGTTTTGCATGGTTCCTTTGTACCATCTCCCTTGAGGCAAAACTCGAAGCAAAGATAAATCTATATTCCATTCGAAAGCTAAATCTTCCCCGACACATTGATCACTATTTATATTCATTAGAATGGCATCACTCTTGTATTTGGCAAATAAAATCCAACTCAAAAGTAAAAGAACAAGTATGAAGCCAAAACATTTGCTCATAGCACTGTTCAAGTACTTTGTCCACGATGCGAGTTAGTATCCAAATAAGCCAAAGAATTACACTACGTTTGAGATCTTTTCAACACATTTGTTAGAAGGATCCCCTTTGGCCATTTGCCATTTTTTTTATTCTCTCCTCTTTCAACAGTTTTGATGTTAAAAAGGCGTTTTAAACGGAATCTCTTGCGTTACAGTCTTGTAGCGACAGAGATTTGTGTAACGGAATGTAGGTTACGCTACGTTGGAGGTTCAAAAAATTGTTTGTTCTTAGAGCTGAAGCATATGCTTCTGATCTGTTTGAAATAAATATCTTTATATTAAAAAGTCATTGATCTGTGAGAAATCCATTTCAAATATTTTGAGCTTGGTAGGCTGAATGATTAAACTTTATCTAAAGCAAATAGTGTAAGAGCATATGCTTTATTTGTGTTTGGGTGCATTATTGTATTCATTTTATTGACTTTTGGGACAGTAATTAAAGTCTCGTATATGTGAATAAATTTACATGCAGCAAAAGAAGAAAAAAAAATTTCTGTTTTCAAAAGGAAATTTTAAGTATTAGTTAATTAAATATATCTGATACATCGTTCTAGTGCAAAGTTGTTAAAATATTTACGTCTTTTATAGAATTGCATGATTGATTAACTTATTTTAGCTTACTTTTATTACCGTACATATTTTATTGGAAATTTGAATTTTTTTTTAATTGAGTTTACAAAGAAAGGTGATTTCACAATAAAATAAAATCCTTTTTTTATTTATGTTTATTTTTGCCTTAGACCTTTGTTTAAAGCAAAAGTTTTTGTCAAAGTGATAGAGTATAATAAACTGAAGTGTCATTTGATGAGAAATTGCGAGTTACAAAAGAATTGGATCTGACGAAACCCATTGGTTAAAATCAGTTTAATAATTCTACTACTCGTACCCCGATTCATTTGGCTACCAATTTGAGCTAATGTTTTCATTTTATTTTATAACCCTTGTTGAACAGCCGACACAATTTTATGAGTTTACGACTACTAATATTCAACTCCGTAGCCTTGTAATTTTGATCTCAATCCAGAAGACAAGGGAACTCCTGGATCGAGTATTGGGAGTAATTTGTCTTCGTGGAGGACTTTTTGATAGAGCGAACCCGCATTTGCGATACATGGAGAGGAAGAATACCAGAACCTCCCACGGTTAGCCTGATGGACAGGGGACTCTAACCCATGATTCGTCTATCAGTGAGGATATCTCACGTCAGCACTGTGGTCGGTGCAAGCCGGATGCGGAGTTCGTATTAACTGGGATTCGAACCTGGTTTGCCTTATTGGAAGGTGAACGCTCTATCCCCCTGAGCCATCGCGGCTCTGGGCTAATGTTTGGCCATATTGGCAACGAGCAACTAAGCTCACTTCATGCGTATGGACAAAATTGGCAGAATATGGTAAAATTTATCGTGTTTTGGACTTTATGAGAACACTAAAAAGCGCGATAATTTTTACCGAAGCGCTTTGGTAAAAATTTTGGTAAAATCAACAATAAAACATGGTCTCATAATATGTGATGAGATTTGGTGAATTTAGCAAAATTTGTTCAGTTTATCGCATCTCAAATAATAGAATAAAAACAAATTTCAGTTAAATTTACTTTTTATTTTTTACTAAAATACGGTGCAATGATTACTACAATTTTGATGACGACACTGTAAAAAGTTTATAATCAAATCCCACGAAACTTCCTTCGTTTTTGAAGAAACCATTTCCAGTATATATTCCGAGCAAACTTTTTGTCAGGATGACGAAATAACTATCGCCACTTCTGTTTCATTTTTCAAAGAAAAAAAAAGGTACGGGTGTTATTGTTGATTATTTTTGGTGGGCACCATGTTGGTGGTTCAATGTTGGCACCATGTTGGTGGCTCAACAACAATAGACGAAGTTATAGAAGAAAGATTTAAATTACATCCTCGCCCGAGGCTGAATTCATATCAGGGTTCTTTCTTTTATAAGGCTGCTTCCTTGACCACCATCGAAATACTTTGCCAAGATTAAAAATATTTTTGGAAACTATAAAATATTCACTGCTCTATGCGTTTAATTTGTCCTTAGTATTCTCTTACAAGCAAACTTGAAGCGTCTTCCTTTAGCTCTGTTTTCATGGAAATAAAAATACCACGTTTTAGTAAAATAATGAGGTTTTGTAAACTGACTCCTGCTGAAACTGTTCTGTTTTCAGGAGTCATTAAACTGATTTATTTTGCCGGAAGTGGGTAAGGCATATACCATTAATGCTAAAAGTGACCTTTTTAGATATAAATTTTCTAAGAAATTAATTAGGATATCGTTTTGAAATATTTAGGGACAATTGAGATCATGTCAGTTGAATATTGTATTACTGTTTTAGCGTTAGCTCGAATGTTATTTTGAGTAATGAAAATTTTTTGTTCAGTAATGAGGAAACTTTTTAAAGATTTGAAAGCTCTCAGTTCATAATTGTTTTTAAAAATTTATCAGTTATTAACAGTTATCACGATGTTATCATATTTTATTCTATTTTATAACGAATTTGGACAGTCCACAAAATTTTGGGTTTATGACTACCAATGTTCAACTCAGGTTCAATGTTCGAGCCTTGCAATTTTTAATCCTATCCAGAAGATATTTCTCCCAATACTTGATACAGGAACTCCTGTATCAAGTATTGGGAGAAATTTGTCTTCAAAGAGGATTTTTTTGAGGGGACAAACCCGCATTTGCGTCACATGGAGAGGAAAACCTCCCATGGTTAGTCTGATGACAAGGGAAATCTAACCCATGTTCCATCTAACACTGAAGATATTTCCTGTTAGAACTGTGGTCGGTGCAAGTCGGATACGGAATTTGTATCGACCAGGCATTGCAGGGATTCGAACCTGGTTCAAAGTATATATGCAAATAGTTTCTGACAAACAACTGAAGCAATATCTTGTCTAGATGGTGAGGAAAGGTCAGTTTTGGCATTATTGGTATGTGCTCTACCAACTCCTCTAGCTTTTGTATATCATCATTTAAAACTATAAAGTGCAGCGCTGACCTCTAAAAACATTACGCAATGTTTTGCTGATAAATAAAGAAATAAAAACTGAATTAAACAAAAAAAATTTAAACAATTAATGTTTAGTCGCTATGTGAAAGGTAGGATTGCTAACACAGCAAATTGTTACAGGCCAGGGGGAACACGGAATTTTAAGGCATCCAAACTTTAACCCCATGGCCGAAGTGGGATTCGAACCCGTGATCTTCCTGGTTTGAGGCCAACTTCTTGATGACCATACTGCCCGATTGACTTGTTCCACCACTTTATTTTCGGTCGTCTGGTCTTCATTCCAGTTTCTTAATTTTAGTATTTTATCTCCCACAATGCACTACGATGAGAGTTCGAGTTGAGGTAACATTTGTGTCATGCATTTCAGACATCGTGTTTCGTCACAATCACGCGATTTCTTTACGAAATTATTCTCAAACATACCGATATACAGTTCCAGGATTGCTGAATCGTCAAAAGTAGGAATTTTATCTCTGAGAGTGTATATATTAAATTTTAAGTTATGGATGCATTATTTAAATGATTGTTTCCAGTGTTAGAGTGTGAGATGCAAAGAGACAGGTACGGTAAATATAAGAGAAATAAAGTACAGGAATAATCCACAGTTGATAAACTAAGCATTCCCTGATTTATTTATATCTATATCTATCTATCTATCTATCTATATATATATATATATATATATATATATATATATATATATATATATATATATATATATATATATATATATATATATATATATATATATATATATATATATATAGATAGATAGATAGATAGATAGATAGATAGATAGATAGATAGATTTATTATTAAGACGTAAGACATATTGTTGCAACAATTAATAAGTTGAGTACAGTGCAATTTTTCTATGGAATATTACTTAAACAATCAAGAAAAAAGCATTAATCTCACATATTTCTTTTATTAGAAACTTATTTTAAATAGGAAAATTAAGAATTTACATCATTTTAACATTCGACCACAGATATTACAGTCCTCTAAAAAGGATTCATGGAAAAGAAGAAAAAAATTCCATAGATATGTTCAGATTAAGTATAGGTTAGTTTTTGTTGCCTATAACCTTAGCTGTGACGTGGCAGTGTATTATGCTTTCAGATTAACAAGTATTTGTCTTATAATCTTGTTATGGCTAGTAAACTATATATTTTCTGCAAAATGAATGTTATACTAATGAATCGTACTTTTTTAAAATTACTCTTGGCGCAATTGTATTAACCCTGATAGCGCAATTGGCGTCATTTGGATCGTTTATTGCCATTTCTTATTTTATTTTTGAATGTACACGCGAGTTTCAAAACTCTTTTTTTTTTTTTTTTTTTTTTGCTTTTTTTTACTTTTTCTAAATCGTTCCTCAATATACTATATCAGAATTCCATGAAATTCTGCTGATTAGTAAAGTAAATAGTTATGGAAATACATAAAAGAGGCAAAAATGGTCATTTTGACCCCTATAAGAAAAACGTTCATTTTTGTCTGTTTTTGATTTTTCGGAACTGAAAAATTCATTATGAAATTAAATTGTACAACAGAAATTAGGGATCACGGGGTTAAAAAATGTCACGCGCAAAAATTTTCGTGAAATTATATTATATCTTGGATTCGATTACCGAAGTAGCTTAGTTTACTGAGCAACTTCCTTCCTATTGAATTATAATTTCATTTTTGCGTCTAAAAGAAACCATGTAAATATTGGTTACAAGTGGTTATACTTTTTTATAATCCTGGGTAAGATAGTATTGTTGGAGGACAGCTATTATCATGTAAATAATATTTAAATTTTATAGCATGACGCTCGAGCCGCATAAGATTAATTTCAACTAATGAACTCCAAAAAAAAATATTTTTTGATTGGCTATTTTCGCTTGTGTAAGTTCAAAGGCAGAAAGATGAATTACGACATTGGAAAAGTATAATGAAACCACACTTAAACTTAACAACGAAACAACGGAATTATTGTCTTTTGTCCCAGTAAGACTTGGAGAAGAATTTTCTTCCTAAAAATAACCCTACATAGCAGGGATACTAAGTTAGAATAAAAGAAAATATCTTCCTAATTTCAATGTCACTTTTTCGTCATGGCATTCATCTTCAGTACTGTAAAAGAAAAGCTAAATACTTACTATATAGGCGCAAAAAATAATACTTTTATTCTGAATAGTATTCATGTTAACGAGTATACAAACGATAATTGAGAGAAGAAGCCAAGATTGCCCATAATCGATAAAATTCAGTCTAAAATGTAAGAAACATTCCTTTTAACATCGCAAAGTAATGGATGAAACAAATATTAGCTATGAGAAATGCTAAAAAATAATTTATTGGTGTTTTGTTGTCACTTTCACGTCATTTTACTGTATAAACCTATCTAATGCTTAACTGGTGATGGAACGTAAAATTTTAAAGCATATTGTGTGCTAATATATGTTATTTATATTCATGCCGTTTGTTTGTTTTCGTATTACTTGCGCTCTTGCGAAAGAATAATCTGCAATACAGTATAAACATTATAATGTAATGTTATTGTGTTAATAAAGATGACGAATATTTTTTTAAATCTCTAACACTAGACTTTCTTTATCTTTTTTTAAATTTCTAACTCTTACATATTGTATTTTCAACAATAGTCATCATTTAAAAAATCAGTTACTTTGAAAAACGTCAATTTCTTATGAGGGTCATATTGACCCCAAATGGCATATTTAAATGAGTTCAAAATCGGGCATAACTAATAAAAATAAATGTTTTTACAAATAGATAAAATAATAGTACCTACAAGAAAACGATTTTACAAGATTATTTCTTAATAATAGAGAATACATAAGTTTAGAAATAATAATCTACAACTATTGTTAATATTATGCATAGACTAGGAAAAAGGGCTAAGATAATAACGTATTCAAAATCTATATTGTATCACATGAATATCTAGAGAAAAAATAAACACTTATAACATATAAATAAGATAATTGTACCGAAAAAATTTTGTTTTAATTATAAATTTTTTACAACTTAAAAAAGGCTTGAAATAAGTTTAGAAATTGTAATTTTGGAATTGCCCGCGAGAAAAAAATTTACTTTCATTTAAGTTAAAAAAATAATGAACTACAAGATAATTTTTTACTACATTATTTCCTTATAATTAAAAAAATTAAAATGCGTTAAGATTGAACTTAAGTATATTTTATACAAAATACTTTGCATCACATGTTATTTGCTCGTGTGATTCTTTGCAGTTAATTCAGGCTGAAAGAAGTGGCTTAACTTTGAATTAAGAATTAAACATAATCACGCTTGAATAACGTTAATGGGAGAAATTGTTATATGCAATAATTCGCAACAATACTTTAGAAATTGAAATTTACTATAATGATTAATGAATTGCATACATAAACCAAATGCGTAAATACAATAACGAACGCAAAATCGATAATGTATCTCATGTATAACCGATAAAATAATTAAGTGTTTTATTTAAGTAAAATAAATAACATCACCTACAAGAAAATGATTTCATCACATTATATCTTTATAATTAAAAATTGAAATATGTAAGGATTAAACTCAGATACAATTTTAGACAAAATATCACAAGTTATTTGCTCGTGTGATTCCTTGCAGTTAATTCAGACAGAAGAAGTGGCTTAACTTAAGGATTAAACATAATCACGCTTGGACAACGTTGATCTAAGAAATTGTAATTTTCAATAATAATTTGGAACTTGAAATGTGCAGTAATGATTAATAGAATGCATAAATGAACCAAATGCGTAAATACAATAACGAACTCAAAAGCGATAATGTATAACCGATGAAATAATTAACTTTGATTCAAGTAAAATATATAACATTACCTACGAGAAAATTATTTAATAACATTATATCATTGTAATTGAAATATGAGATATTTTAGGGTTAAACTTAGATACAATTTTAGACAAAGTATCAAATGTTATTTGCTCGTGTGATTCTTTGCATTTAATTAAGACTGAAACAAGTGGATAAACTTAGATTTGAGGATTAAACATAATCACGCTTGGACAACGTTGATGAAAGAAATTGTAATTTGCAATAATAATTTGGAAATTGAAATGTGCAATAATGATTAATACAATGCATAAATAAACCAAATGTGTAAATATAATAACAAACTCAGAAGCGATAATGTATAACCGATGAAATAATTAACTTTGATTCAAGTAAAGTAAATGACATTACCTACGAGAAAATGATTTCCTCACATTATAAATGATTTCATCACATTCGTCTGAAATTGTATCTAAGTTTAATCCTAACATATCTCATTTTTCAATTATGAAATTGAAAAATGAGATATGTTAGGATTAAACTTAGATACAATTTCAGATGAAGTATCAAATGTTATTTGCTCGTGTGATTCTTTGCAGTTAATTCAGACTGAAAGAAGTGGCTTAACTTAGATTTGAGGATTAAACATAATCACGCTTGGATAACGTTGATAGGAGAAAAGCACTTTAGGAAGGAGAAGAATACAAAAGATAAACATCTGTGGGTGAAGGAATCTCTTGTGGAATAGAATCCGAGACTCTCCAACTTGTTGGGAGTGTGAGTGGCAGGTTATTAAACAGGATCACAATTCCTCCCTTCACCCATACAAAGAGTGCCTAATCTAACCAATGAGTGCCCGCCATGCACATACACCTAATCTGCTTCACTTGTTTCCCCTATGAAATAAAAACTAGATTAATATAAGTTGATATGAATATAAATATATTCTACACTTACTCCTATATAGATAAAGTTAGAGTTTGAATAATGTTTAATGTTCTTTGTCGCTTGTGTCTTGTCTTTTAAAAGTTAAAATATGGACGTCTCTTTATACTTAAAATTTTTAACGCTTATTTTTTTGTTTAATTTAAAACATATGGTTATTTCTTATCGCAGTAAGTAGAATTTTTATATTTTAAGTGTGTATTTTATAAAAAATGTTGCAAGAAAAAACTTTCAAATTAATGAATTAATTAAAGAAACTTATAAGAAATTTACAGTAATGTAATATGTTTAATACACACGTATAAAAGTGTAATCTAGCATCTCCGTATAACGAAGAAAAAATTTCTGGTAAAATTACAGTACTGTATGGTTATGACATTTCTAGTAATAAACATAATTCCGGTTAAGAAAACAAAAATATCCGATAATTGAACAAATTATGTGGTGATTTTTCCGTTCTTCTTGTAACGATTTACCAGAAATTCTGGAAATATAATTTATAGTTATTATTACCACACATTTAGTAAATCACAGAAACCCAAGAAGTAAGTTTAACCGTATAAATGGTTTTTATGTCATGCTCTAAGTTATCATGATAAAGTAATTAAATTTTACCACATTTACTAAGTCTTATAAACACTATAAAACCATATTTTTGTTATTCAAGTCGTTCAGTAAAAATTGTCGAGAGTTTTGGCGTTCTAATGGAACCAGAAACATGGTAAACTTTACTATATTCTAGTAGTTCTGACATTTTTCTCATTGTATTATTATAAGTGCATACAGAATCCAGTAGTAGGAAATACATTTCACTTTTCAATAACATAAAAATATTATTTTTATTTGATTTCTTTAATCAATATGTACAATTACCTATTCCCTAAATAATGATTTGATAGAAAGAAAAATCACTGAGGAAATAAAGTTTTTGAAGCTATAAAAATAATGTATTTTTAAGTTATATTAGTTCCAGTCTTTTTAAAGTTACATTAAGTACATTTTGTACGCATTTAAAGTATGAAAAGCTTATAATATACTAATATGTATCATTACCAATGATATGAAAGATTCTGATTTCAGAAGTATCCTAAACAATGCGAACTTTTTTACTTGAAATGAAAACATTTCTTAATTTCTTTTTTAAATTTTATCTTATATCATGATCGACTTTAGATAGTCAATCGTTCATGTAACAAATCTTTGAACTTAAAAAAAGCAACGAAACTTAAATACTTAGTTTATGTAAGTATGAGTAAGTTACGTGACTTTTGAATGAAATGAATCTAGTATGTCCTGATGTTAAACTGGTTTTTTGAATCATTTTTAAAAATGACTAATAAATAAATAAAAGTCGTAATTAATGAAGCTTTCAAGAAAGATAAATACTGTGGCACATAAAAATATTTCATCTGTATTCAATTTGATAGCAAGTGTATTAATAAGTATAGTTAAGTAAATACGTTGAAATTTAGTTAAATGCCCTATATATAGAATATAGATTCTAAAATAATTTTAAAAAATTAAAAAAAAGTACTTTTTCTAAAAATCAGAATTGTTAGCTACGAATAAGAGAGAAAGCTTAACAAATGAGTAATTTGTTACTGATTACTTACTGGTTCACAGAAAAATTCTGAAACAAAATACGATAAAAAGTACTGGAACCCTGAGTGCAGCATCCGTAAAATCTATTTTCCTGTGAAATCCCTTTTTACCGTAAAATTTAGAGTGGCTAGTTTTGCAGCAATATTTATTTATTTGCAGAGATTCAATCATTTCACTGTAAATATTACTGCGAAAATTGCGATGTATCAGATAAAAAAAGGAATTTTATGGATTAGTAATGGAATGAGCAGTAGAATGAAAAATGGAATGGGTAATAGTACTCTGAGTACCGGTTCTTAATATCGTAATTCCATCAATTTTTTTTTTTTTTTTTTTTTTTTTGTAGTGTGGTGATTTTTAACTCAATGGTTCAAGTTAAAAGAATGCAAATTTATTGTCTTTTTTTTAAATGAATAAATATACAATCTAATTTTTTTTAAAAATTACATAAATTATATTTAAAAAAAATCAATTTTACTGTAAAATTGAAAAGATAATTTTTTAAAAACTATATTTTAATTCTTAAACTAAAAACAAATGCTAATTTAATCCTTCTTCAAAAATTTACATACAGAACTCTCTATGAAAATCTTCCGTCGATGAAGCTATAGATATAAAATTGGAAAATAATTACAGAAATAAAGCCATTAATCAAAGTTAAATTACCACTTCATTAAATTCAATCTTATAAATATCATTCTCAATCTTTAGTCGCATAAAATAATTTATAGCAGTTTTATACAATCTATCTTTTATCATTTGAAAGCACAAAAACTACGGCAATTTTACTACACCGGAGGCATTTTTCTGTGCTCATTATCAGCCATAGCGTTTCTATCATCATAACTGTAAAATTAGCACTCCCTTAACGCTATGTTCAGAACTGCACGAAATCTTTCTTGTTTGTTGATTACTTCCTCATAAATGGTTAAGTTATAGCGTCGTTCATATTTAACTACCGTAATCCCAGGGTGATTCTCTATGCTCAGAGCTCTCAGAAGGAAAAGTTTTATAGCAACTAATGGAACATGAATTTGCTTTCTAGTGCCGTATATTAATAGTAGAGAAAGGAGTGAGTAACCAAGACTACAGCACATTGCATAGTAGTAGACGATGAATGTTTATTGCTATGAACTTATAACGATAAATCTTTTATATCGTATTCTATAATTAAAGACTTTGGGTGAAAGAAATTCGAAGTGGATATTAATTTTTCATGACACTGAAACCAATTATTACTTATGAAATGACTCAATCTGAAATATGGTTAAATGTGGAATATTTATGAGAGTATTTCATACCTGCTAACGCTTCCGAATTTTTCGGGAAATTCTCTTTATAGCGGTTATAAAACTTATTAAAACAAGAGATATATGCTAAAACGTAAGTTTTATTTAAAATGGTTCTCATTAACAATATGTGCAAATAAGTTAACTAAGAACATTAAATGAGAGAAAGAACAGTAAATTTTTTGGTTTGAATTTAGATTATTGAAATTTAAATAACTTTTGCTCACATTTGCATAGCTAATCAAAATCATTTCAAGTACTAATAGCATTTACAAGTAATATATTAATAGCATTTCTATTAGCAGTGGTGGTATATTAATAGAATTTTCAAAACTTTGACAAAATGTATAAGTAATGTTTTTCTATCTGTGTTTAACAAAGTGTTTTTAGACTGATTTTGAACAGTGCTACAAATAAATAATTTTAATAAATATGTAAAATTATTAGCATTATTCATTAAAAATATTAAGCTTTTTCATTGTAAGAGAATTCCTGCTTAGAATTGTAAAATAAATTGTTTTATCGCTGAAAATGCAAAGAATCGTAAAAATGAAATGTAAAAATAGACAGCTGTGCTTCAATCCAATTGTTATTTATCTACTACTAAGGAAAACTGTAGTCGGAAATGTAGGTTTTAGTGTCCATGAAATTCATCAAAAGTAATTTGTTAATTTCATAAATTATTATTAACAAATACGTTCAAGAGTTTTTTATAATTTATACATCTGGTAGAATTTCCATGCTGTATGCTAATGACGTATCCTAATAAAAAAAATATGATTTTGGTTAAAAAAACCAGCATATATGATATTTGACAATTCCTATGGTAATGTTTCCGTTCATAAGGTAACGGTTAACCGGGCATTTTGCTTATAAAAATATCGTTCTTATTGCCACCAATACAAAATTGAAAAGCAAATTTAACCTAATCGATGGTCTTTATGCCACGCTTTAAAATATCATGACAAAAATATCAAATTTTGCAACATTAACCATATTTTATCACATATTATAAAATAATATATTGTTAATATTTCCAAAATTATTATAAAAGCCCTTCGTTTAAAATTATCGTGATTTTTGATGTTCCTATAGAGTCAAAAACGAGGTAAATTTTACTATATTCTGATAGTTTTTACCATAATTTTTTACCTCAGTGTACTAATACACTGTAAGTTTCGGTATAAAATAAATCGATCCATAAAACCCATTTTACCATAAAATATTATGCCATAATTTTAACAGTGATATTTATTTAATTAGATTGATTCTGTGATTTTACGGTAATTATTACTGAAAAAAATACGGAATATCAGAATTTTGTTTCGTAGCATTTTTCCGGTGATTTTACGTTAATTAGCACCGGTGCTTTTACCGTAACGCAATCCGTAATTTTTTTAGAGTTATTATTTTATTTAAAAAAAAATTATACTGGGAAGTACAAAAGAGCGTATGTTTCTGAAAGTACAAACATTAGACCTAGTTTTAAAAATCTTTTCAATAAAAAGTATACAAAATATCTGCTTGTCTTGTAATAAATGAAATTAATTGTATTTTAAACAATACTCAAAGAGGTTTTGAAACCGGAAGTTTTAATTTCCTTAACTACACTATTTTAATCATACATATTCTATAAGTTTAAAAATAATATACCTTACCAAAACTATTTATATGTCCTTTGCTCTACGAAATTTCTCATTATTTACAAAATTCAACAGGTTTTTCCATTTAGAAATCGACTTTCTTTATCCCTTAAAAAAATAATATAATGAAGATAAAGTTTAAAACTAACTATTTGCACAAACATTTTGAAGAACTAATGAATGAAATTAATAACCGAGATAACTGAATATCGAAAAACACTTATATAGTTTCTACCGAGTTGCGAATATCCGCAATGGCGCTTAAACCCATTAACTATTAATGCATACTTTGACACAATGCGTTCTCAATCATTTCAGATATACTCTTATAGGTAACGAGCTAACAATTATGATGAATAGAATTTCTCCCTATTATAATGATTTGCAAACCACAATACCAGCTTACTGGAGTTCCATTCCTCTCCATATATGGAGTGAAATGTGGGATTATATGAGATCTTGTTATCTTATGAATTTTTTTACTAACATGTTTTTACGCATTTATAATAAAATTAACTTTTTATGTTTAAAACACTGCAGTGTAAAAAATTGCAGTAAAAAGTACCGTCACTTTGGGTACCATCCATTTTACAGTATAATCCATTTTTATCGTAAATTATTATACCATAATTTTTACAGTAATATTTCAACAGAGTGATTCAATAATTTTAAGTTAATTAATACTGAAAAAATACTGTATTTAATTTTTTTTTGTTCCGTAATATCTTTTGATAAAAATAGATTCGATGGTAGATACTTTTATATGTGCTAACTACATTTACCCATTGGTATATAACTTTTATGTACCATTTTTGGTTTTAATCTTTAATTGGATTATCTAAATTTGCCATTCAGAATCTTAAATGATACTAAAGTTATCAGAAATTCATGAACAATTTTTTGGAAGTTTGTGAATCAACCTCTGAGACAAAAAAAAATTACGATGCAACAGTAAATCATTTTTTATGTCCGGAAGTCTCTTAAGATTCAAACTTAGTGCTCGGATTTTTTTGTTTTTTTATTTATCGTCAAAGAAAATGATTTTCAAGGGCAATCGTCATGTTTGATTAAAAATATACTTACAACCTTCATCAACTCCAAAAACACTCAAAGTATGTCAATAAGTACCTCCATTGAATAAAATTCGTATAATTTATAAACTCGGAAAAATAAATTAATGCTGCATAGTTAAATAAGACTGATATTACTTCCACTTTTATCCCATTTTTTTCAGAAATGTCACGTAGATCTCCGAGCTTTTAATATATCCTCATTACATTGTAAAAAAGCACTCAATTTTTACTTAAATCCCACTAATAATTTTTAACTTTCAAATAATTTCATGACTTAATTTACAATTTATCAGCAAACTGATGGATTGGCATAATGAATAGTAAGCAATGACTAAAAACCAAATGGATTTTGTAATCCATTCTCGGCAAATGGATTTTGTAAAGTACTTTAACCAGGGATTCTACGTCTTTTTTTTATTGGTTTCATCTGCAGATACAGATTAATTATAATTCTCATTTCCATTATATTCCTCATCTGATTCCCAGAATAGTCAGAAGTTTAATCTCATGTTTATCCAATGATTTCTTCTATTTGCATAAAATATATACTTGTATTATGAATGCAGTAGCTTAAAAATTTAGTAGTGCCCAGTAAGATAAAAATAGACAAAAATAAATTTATTTCATTTGCTTTTATTAGAAAAAATGAGACAAACTATATTGAAATTCTACATATATTTCAATATTGAAGCTAAAGACGCATTATTAAAATAATTAATTCAATACTCTAAAATTTATTCAATAAAGAAGTATTAATAAAAATTAATTTATAACTCTGTTAAAATTTAACCATATAATTTTTTAAGCGAGTCTTATATATTCCATAATAATCTGAAAACTTTAAGGAAGTCAAACAAACAAAGTTATATATAATCGGCATTTGTAATTTGAATGAACACAAAACGCGTATTTGTGATTGGTGTAGTATTACAAAACGTATTTGTGATTTGTGCAGTATCACAAAATATATTTGCGATAAAAATGAAATATTTTTGAATTTTAATAACTTTGATATCAAGAGTAAAAAAAATCAAAAATTAAAGCTGTTTCATTTAATTTATTTAAAGCCTTTTTTTTCATTGAAAAATTATATAAGATGCGAACATTTTCTTGATTTAATAAGAAAAATCGTTAAAGGAAATAATTTTCAAAATATGGTTAAACTTTTATTTCATAGCTTTTTATGCAATATATGTTTAAACTTATATTTCATAGCTTTTTATGCAGTATATGTTTAAGCATATTTTTAAATATATTTATTGTTTAAGAATTTTGAAAAATTTAAGGAATTAAAAAAACAACGGTATTCGTTATATTAAAGTAATAAATTTGAAACGTGGTTATTTTTTTTTAGAAAAATACAAACAACCAGCACAAACAATACTATTTTATTTAATTTAAAACTTTTAAATTAGAAGATAAAGTAAATTGCCATAAAAAATGCATGCCTTTCAGAAATGAAGCGAGAACCCGTTATTTTAAATAATTTTAACTTAAATATTTCCTGGAATTAATAAGAAAGTAATGACAGAAATAATTTGAAAAATATGTTTAAAAGTATTTTGCAAAATTTTTGAAAAATAATAAATCTGTTGTCGTATCAAGTTTCAGAAATAGAAAGGAGTTTTATTACAAGTGGTTGTTCTTCAAAGTTTCTAAATCTTGCTGTAAGCGTCATATTTTAAATAACTTTTAACAAACTTTCCTATCTGTGCCAGCCTAATCAAACACATTTTTCGAAGAAAAAGATTTTTTTCTTTTTCTTAAAAAAAATGCTGTTTTTTTATTCCTCGCCATCCCTTTTATTTCCATGTGTCTGGTATAGAATAAAAAACTAAGAAAATGTCAATGATTAAATGAATCATTGATAGATGCAAAAATGAGTCGAGTATTTAAATGTGCACTGAAGGCTATAAAAAGTATAGCTTTAAGTGAAATATTTAAGACAAAAAATCTGTTTCTTTTAATGAGTTTTCAACGCATTTGCTTCAAGCTTCTTAAAAAAAATAAGTTTTGTTTCTTTATTAAAATCCCCGAGTAAAAGCCCTTAGGAAAGGAGAATTTTAGTTTCAAATATTAAAAGTTTTAATGCCAAGCCAGTTGCTATTTAAGCCATTATTGTCTGGAAATCAGCAATAGCATTTAACAAGACATTTTAATGGATAGATTGTAGCACGTAATGATACAAAAATTTTGACGAGAATTTCTAAACTAGAAATATATCATTCAAAACTAACTTTTCTAAAATAAAGCAAGCTTTTTAAATGGAAAGATATTTTTTTTCTTTAAATAAAACTGAACTATTTTTAGAGGTTCTCATTAACAGTAAGTAAAATGCTCAATTTTGATTACTTTCTATTTTTATACTTTGAAAAGCTTTGTTTATTTAAAATTATTGTGAAGAAGTTGCATGCAAATTACAATGAACTGTTTTATACTTGATCTTTTATGAAAATCGGAACCCTGAAGCAAAATATTATTTAACGTTTCCAATCATTTTTAGTGCATCATTAGAAGTAAATTAAAATAGGCAGATTTGATTGCTTTTATTACTATTATTTTAACTTAAAACTTTGTTTCGAATTTAAAGAAGTTTCGTTTTCGTAGTACATATCTAAAGCGGATGGATTAAAAGCGAAACTTTTTCGTAGAAAAAGATTGCCTGAAGCTACACAGAGCACTTATGTTTGACAAGCTGTAAAAAGTTTAACGCATGTCAAAAGTTTAGAAATTCATTACAAGTAATTTTAATAATTTTGCAATTTACTAAATAGTTTTCAGATAATGGATCTTAGGAAGAAAACGTGATGTTTAAAACAAATGACATAAGAAATAATTATTGGAATGAAATATTTAATTTTTGAAAGAAAGAGATGAAGTAAAATCGTTAGGTTTCCAGGAAGTGTTCTATTGCCTTTTCTTTTTATAATGATTTCTTTTTATATATATTTTTTTGTTTGAAAAATATGTAGCATGTCCCTTAATTTCTGGTAAAAAATAATTTTAATAGAATACACAAGTTTTTAATAAATTCCTTATTAAGTCACTGTAGAAAATATTGGATCTAATTACAGTAAAAAAGTGCCGGCATTCTGTACTTTGTACCGTAAAATTCATTTTTACCGGAACATGTTACGGAGGGAAAAAATCCGATATACCATAATTTTTACTGCAATAATTACCGGAAAATCACAGAATCACTCTAATTAAATAAATATCACTGAAAAATTACAATAAATATTTTACGGTAAAAAGGGATTTACGGTAAAAAAGGATTTTATGGTAAAATGGATTTTCCGGATCATGGACTGAAAGTGCAGGTACTTTGTACCGTAATTTGAACCGGAATTTTCTCTAATTAAATAAATATTATATACTATAATAATTAAGGTAAATATTTTACGGTAAAATGGATTTTACAGAAGATGCACCCAAAGTGCCGATACTTAACACCAATCATTATACCTAAGAAACAATAATGCTCGAAAGATGTGTATTATTTATAGCGCTTATTCAGTCTAACAGACTTATTCAATAATGCCAAAATCCGCAATTAGAAAGTCTTCTAAAAATGTAGACAAAAAGAACTTCTTTACAACAGTTTTTTTTCGCCATCAACGTGAAATTTCATCATATGCATGCTTAACGCACGTGTTATCAATTCTGTTCTGGTTTTAGAAATATTTTTAAAAATTATGATATTATGAAGCTACTTTAGCTCTTTAAATATTATTGTATTCGTACTCTCTCAAGTTTTTTTGTTTGTTTGATAATTGTTTGAGTTTTTTATTTACTATGAGATCAAATTTAAAGAAAATATTCAGTGGCTTAAAACCTATTTAGTTTATAATTCAATGGTTAAGACTGGCCTGGCATGAATTAGACTAAATATCTTTTATTGAGCAAAAGCAACGCCCACTAAGTATTGAGTCAACGGAGAATAATTCCAATATATCACATAATTTTCCATTTATGTTTACTATTATTAACCATGCGATCAAATTTTAAGGGAATATTCAATAATTTTAAAGTGGTTCAGGTTACAATTCTATGGTTTAAAACTGGTCTGGAATGAATTAGACTAAAAAATTTGTATGGAGAAAAAATAAAGAAGAGGATCGTCTATTAAAAGTAAGCAAAGGCAACGCCAACGGAGAATAATTTGATCATATCTTGGATTTCTTCTTTTTTTTTGCTATTATTCACCATGCTGTCAAATTTAGAGGGAATATTCAGTGGTTTAAAACCAATTTAGTTTACATTTCAATGGTTTAAAACTGGCCTGGCACGAAAGATTTTTAATTGAGCAAAAGAAACGCCCACTAAGTATTGAGTCAGTGGAGAATAATTCCAATATATCACATTATTTCCCATTTATGTTTACTATTATTAACCATGAGGTAAAATTTTAAGAAAACATTCAATAATTTTAAAGTGGAGCATATTACAATTTAATGGTTTAAAACTGTTCTGGTATGAATTAGACTAAACATTTTTTACGGAGAAAAATAAACAAGAGGAACCTCTATTAAAAGTGAGCAAAAGCTACGTCAACGTCGAATAATTTGAATATATCTTGGATGTCTTCTTTTCTGTTTACCATTATTTACCATGCAATCAAATTTAAAGGGGATATTCAATGGCTTAAAATTGATTTAGATTAAAATTCAATGATTTAAAACAGGTCAGGTATGAATAGGTCTGAAGATTTTTTTTATTGATAAAAATGATCAAAAGCCACGTCAACGGAAAATAATTTGAATATATCACGAAATTCTTCTTGTTTGTTTACAATTAATTAACATACAATCAAATTTAGAGGGAATGATCAATGGTTTATGACTGGTTTTATTTACAATCCGATTGTTTAAAACTAGTTTAGTATGAATTCGACTTTTTTGTGAAGTTAGCACTTGGTTTGGCCATGGATGTTTAATATTTTTTTAAGCAACAATGGTCAACACATCGAAATGACAATTTTTTAATAAAAATTTTTATTATGAAGGGAAATTAGTAGAAGATAATGTACACACGGAGAAAACATTTTGATGAATTTAACGCACTGTATGGTAAGACATTTCTGGTAAAAAAAAAGATAATTCTGGTATTAAAAAACCAAGTATAAGGTACTTAAGCCCTTCACTTGGCAATTTTTTGAGTTCATAGGATATCGTTTTACAGGAGATTCTAGTTTTCAAAATTATAGCTCTTATTACAGCATATTTAGGAAAAAATACAAAACTGAAAAGCAAATTTCATGGAATAAATGTTTTTAGGAATTGTTCCAAGGTATCATAAAAAATTACAAGATTTTATCACATAATAGAAAACTATGTTTTATTGCTTATTTTAACAAAATCATTACCTAAGTGCTTAGATAAAAATTACTAAACTTTTTGGTGTTTCAATAGAGCCAGAAACACGGTGAATTTTTGGTTATTCTTGTAGTTAATTAAGACCAAAAATTTTAACTCGGTGAAGTTTTCAATGCATTTTTCATTTCAATTTGTGCAATGAACACCTAATATGAAAGCTCCACATGAATTCCATCAATAAAACTTGCCTTTTTGTAAACTTTTAATCTAATAATGTGCTTGTTTTTACGATACATTTATTTTATTTCTTTCCTGTAATACAAAAATAACCTTATTCTCTAAATTCGCAACACATATTTAAATGTGGTTTGCTTACCCTTTGTAAACTCAAATTTTATTCTCCTTCCTGAACATTGTATTGAACAACATCTTTCAAAATACCAAGTTCCCTTACCTTATAAATTAAACTGGAAAAAAATTGTGCATTTTTCTGTATACTCTTTTTCTCGTTTTAAAGGCAACAAATGAAGAATAACAAGATTATACGCGAAAGGAAATAAAACCAGTGATCCGAGGAGATGAGACGTAAAATATATTTCGTAGGTATCTTTTACTGTACTTCACTCTTTTGGAGTTTTTTACTTGCTACTCCGAGTTTTTTTTTTTCAAAAAAAAAAAAAAAAAATTCGTGTTTTGACTAAAATGAACGTGTGGGTAAGGTTTTAAGAGAGCTTTGTTGCTCGAAAAGATAAAATATTGCGGTTGTTTCTTATTTTCGACTTCATTTGATACAACGCAGACTAAAATTTCCATTCATTCTGACTTTATCTTCTAAAAGAAAGGATAATCAATATAGATTTCTCCATTTTCTTTCTTGTATTTTGTACATTTCATCCTACCCAACTGCGGTTTTGAATCGCGTAAGTTATTTGTTTGTGTTACTTGCTTTATTTTATAGACATATCAAAATACTACATTCAATCATAAGAAAAACACACTAATCAGCTTCGTACACATAGTCATCTTTATATCTGTTGTCTTCTTACTGCCTTGGGAACTTTACAAGCTTTTTAACCTCTTAGTTAATGATATAATCATGATGATACGTTTCATCTTTACATCTGGACACTTTCATTTACAATTCATGCTCAGATATTACATTCCAGATTTTACTGTCCTGCCCTATAAGGCAAGTAGCCTCTGTAAATGTATATTACGGAACATTTTTCAGTTGTAGCTTGGAGCTCTGCAAACAGCACATCTTTAGATCAGTGCATTTACACCTGTGCAACCCAGGGGCCTCCTGTTTGCCACAATCTATTCTCTTTTCTGTTGTTGTTGTTGTTTCTAATGCTACTTACCACACAGGCAAACCTGCTTGGTGAAACCGAGCAAATTTAAGGCAGAGTGTGCGTTTCTTGTTTTTCTGTGGCGCCATCTATGGTCAAGAATTCGAATTCTGCCACACCATATGTCGCACCCGTTTATAGGGCGGACCCATTCATACATCCATTCATTCATCCACAGATCGCAATTTTGACCTGAATCGGAGAAGGATCGATCTCCAATCTAGTACCCCCAGAGGTATTGATTTGTTATGGGAACATGGAGGACTTTTGCGACTCGACTGATTTAACGTGCATCAGTCACTTTACTACACGGGGAGTCTTCGGTTGGCGGGGTTCGAACCCACGAACTCTCGGACATGGGCCCAGTGCCCTATCGACCAGGCTATCCAGTCCCATTCATTTTCTTGTACTGATAAGACGCAAATGTGCATTTCCATACTTCAGTATTCCCCGGATGCCTCCTATTGGGGAGGGGATAAATTAAATAAATTAAGTCAAAGTTGTACATAATAAATTAAATATGCCTCCCGAGTTGCATAGATTTTTATTTTTATTAATTTTTTTTATTACTATAAAATTAAATGATATGAAAATTAAATGAAATGAAAAATTAAATGAATAATTCCTGAATGTTCACACTCTCTGAAATAAAATTTTTACGTTCGACGATTCAGCAATCTCTGAGTTGCATTTAATTAATTTTGAGAATCATTCAGCCAGAGATCACGTGATTTGTGAGGAAACGCGAAGTCTCAAATATATAATGAACATGTTTCCTTATCTCGGAACCTCATTACAGTGCATTGTGGGAGATTTTTAATTAGAATGACGAAACTAGAACGAAGATCGAAACTGGATACATGGCATTAGCCAACTGGTACATGGTGGTCAAGGAGTTGGCCCTATCTTAGGTTGTTGTTGTTCATTTACGTCTCACTAGAGCTGCACAATGAGCTATTCGCGACGGTCTGGGAAACATCCCTGAGGATGATCTGAAGACGTACCATCACAATTTTGATCCTCTGCAGAGGGTATGGCACCCCCGCCTCGGTAGCCCAACGACCTGCACGCGAAGTCGAGCACTTAACGGCAGAACAGTTTAACGAGGACTAATACCATATCCTCGACCACACCCTCGATCCCTACGCAGACTGATCCAAGTGGTCACCCACCCGCACACTGACCGCAGCGTGCGATGCTTGACTTTGGCAATCTTAACCGTGTCTTAACGACCAGTACACTGCGGGATCCTTATATTAGGAAGATGATCTGTTGGAATCTTGCTTCGGGCATGCATGTAATTTCTCTATCTCTCTTTGAGTTGTTGGGGTGACATTCATCCACCTATCTGGTGTCGCCAAATAATTATTTACCACGAAGCGCTTGAAGTGTCTCATGGTACTTATTTATTTATTTAGATTCAGGAAATAAATCACAAAAGATTTCTTTACTATTGACGAAATCTATTTCCTCGAAAAAGTAACGATAGTTATTTCGTCACCTTTCATCGGAGCATATACCAGGAAATGGTTTCGTCAAAAACGAAGATCCGTCCATGAGATTTCAGTATCCACTTTTTACAGTGCAGGTGTTTAAGTTATTAGTTATTGCTTATATTTCCTGCATCTACTCGATTTTTTTAATTGATGAACTAAGATAGATCTTTTATTTTTTTCCTTAAATATATTTTCACTTAAGTATATTTTACGATAAAAATTCCTACAATATTTTGGAGTATATTTATTCCTTGAAGAAATTTTTGAGTTTCAGTTAAAAAATCTTCTGAAAATTTCATTTACAAACCTAAAGTAAAACTATGTTAGTAGAGAATTTTAAAACTTTTGCATCTGCTTTTAGTTATTTAACAAAAATAGCACATATTTTAATTTTTGATGCCTAAATAATAAATGGAGTGTGAAAGAAACAGATTTTTAAGTATTTTATTCAATATTCTATACTGTTTTTAATAACTTTATATTAATATATTTTTAAAATATTTTTTTCTGATTCTGACTTAAACTTTCCTTAGTTATTAAAAACATTTTTGCATATTTTTCATTTTTTGATGATTGCTTTTCAATATAGGGAAAGTTTTATTTTTTCTTTTCTCAAATTTCGAAATTACTTTTTTAAAGTTCTCTAAGTGGCATCTTACATCTAATTGCTTTTAAAAACTTTTACTCTAAACTATACTTCTTGGAAGTAACAGAATATTCAAAATTTGAAAACAAAGGGATTTTTTAAAATTTTTATTTATAAAATCTTGCCTTTTTTATTAAGGACAAAGAGTGAGCAATAATTATTCAACTGATAAGCCAAAAAAAAAACTTCTACATATTGCAGCAAATTTTTATTACTAAGGGAAAAAAATCTTGAAAAATTAAATAGGATGCATTCCCTATAAAAAAAAGGGGAAAAGAAATAAAACAATTCAGAGAAATATTTCAAACTATAAAAAGAAACTGATGAAACATATCAAAACAGAAACACAAAAAAAACGCGTCTAAAGTATGTAAAAATTTTAAAATCAGTGAACCAATATAAAATAAACTGTGCAGAAATGTACTTTTCCGTAATATAATTTACGATACAAATTTTATTGCAGAATCCAGTCTTGATCAATATAATCCAAATCATTAAGGTAATCAGCTACCTGACGTTAATTGATATATGTGTGGAAAAAAAGCACATATATGCTCCTTTATACTGTACAAAAATTACGCTATAAAAGTTACAGTCACCTTCCGTGATATCCTTATAACCATAAAACTTATTTTGTCATTAAATGTTTCCGTAAATTTTACGGTAGCATTTATTTAATTAGAGTGATTCAATGATTTAACATTAATTATTACTGTAAAAATTATGGTATGTTAGGTTTTCTATTCTTTAACATGTTCCAGTAAAACTGGATTTTACGGTAAAAAGTACCAGAAACCCTGAGTGTCGGTACTTTTTTGGTTTCAATTTAAGTGTTGCTGTTACATAAGCTTTCAACATAATTTGTCTGTAATTTTACTTTTAATGCGGGCCTGAGTTAGTCAAGCAATCTTCTATGCATATATATAAGATATAGTCACCAATGAAATTAAAATAACTACTCACACATTCTAAACTGATGTGAAACATTTTTTTGGACTCGTCAATTACCATTTTGAAAAAGGGATCAGGCATTTATACTTAGACGAATTTGGTGCTATCTAGTATTGACTATCATTTGAATTTTTAAATTATCGTAGATCAATAATTTTTAAATAAAGTATAGATATCTATCTTATTAATAAATTATATTGAACACAAATGCCTTACTTTAAAATTTGATTAATGTCAAAAATTTAATAATTGAGATTCCAGCTTTTCTCCTTCTGCAAAAAAGCTCATGAGATCATTGGCCCTTAATGAATTCAACGAAGTCAATATTTTCTTCTAATATCTACCACTTTGAATAAGGAAAGTATATAATTTCCTATTTATAATATTTTTATAAACATCTTAATAAAGGTGTTTTGCATATTGCTGAAGGTCTCTTACTTCCGAACTACGGTCACGAAAATTCAAGATGTTATAGTGATGTAAAAAACATATTTATTCAAAAAAGTAGTAGAGCATTTATACCTCGTATCTTCTTGTGTCGGCTACCATTTTAGTTTCAAAATATTTTAGTTATCACATTTCAGATAATATTATAAATATTTATGCATTTAATGTATTAAAACTGCTAGCTTTTCCAGCTTTAACTGGACATCTTTTTTACAATACTTAAAGTAATAGCAGAGTTTAAAAGTTTTCATTCGAATTATAAAACTACAGACTACCACAAAATTTATATTAATTTAAGGATCTATATAAAAGTAATGGTTACCATAAAGTAATCATATTTATCTTTCTGAGTAAATTTTAACCACGTTTGTTTACTTATATGTCATTTTATTACCACTTTAAATATTGTTTTGTATATTCAGATTCGCAGATCTTAAGTCTTATATATTTTGATGCCTTGTTTATCTAAGAATCATTTCAAGAATAAAGTAACTAAGTCATCAGACTTTATCTTTAAAAATAGTTCATGAGAACGATAACTCTTTAAAGATAACTTAAAAGTTATTTAGATAACCACTCAAAATACAGCTTGGTATATTATTGTACACGAACTAGCTATATTGTATAGTGTCAGTGCGTCGCATATAATTGGTCAAATAAATCTTCTTAAACACGTTTATTCTAATTAAAATTAAATTAATTAGCTCTATATTCTTACTTTATATCACAATTATGATCAGAATCATTTCAACGAAAAATACTTGGATCTCATGAAAAGTTTCACTTGCTTTTAATTGCGTTAAAATGAAGTAAGTGAAGTTGGAAAAAAAATTGTCTTCTAACTAAGTGAAGTTAACCTAGCAACACCTAAAGTTACTTTGTAAAAAAGAAGAATGACACAAGGTAATTAATTGCCACTTATAAAATAAAGCAAAAATAGTTTGACAGGGAACCTAACAAACTCAGACCTCTTGATTAAAAATCAGATTTTTTTATCAACCACAGCTGGTTAAATTAAGATTGCTTTAGTAAATAAATTTGACAGTTTCGTAGGTGTTTCACTCTAAGTTTCAAATTCTGCCTAAATATTTCATAGAAGATGGTTTTATTCTGAAATAAGTTAAATAATTTAGATATTCTTAAACGTTTCCTGCATCATTAAAAAATTTCAAAATATACTTTTAATGCAGTGAAATATATTTCACAGCACTGTTTGTAAATAAGAGTTCATTACTTCTTGCAATAATGTAATATTTATTTCAACAAACTGTCAAAATTCAAAACAGTGTGCGCGGTTGATAGTTTAGAAAGTATTGATAGTATTAAATAATTAATATAGACAATGCTGTGTATCAAAAACATTTCAATCAATAAGTATAGTTGAAATACCCCATGCAAATTAAAATTCCAATATTTGTGTACGTTTTTTTGTAGTAATGCTACGCAGTATTACAACTTATTATAACGTACAATCGTACAAGTATTGTACAATATTTGTAAAATTTGCATATTGTAATATTGTACAATTATTATAAAATGTATAGTATTGTTGTTCTCGTGATTGTATTACATAATTCATAAAGATAAAGCTGAGTTATCAATAACATTTTAATCAATTATTTGAAATACACCACACAAAAATAAAATCCAATATTTGTAGCAGGTCTAAATTTTAGAAGAAACATACTTGCTGAGAAACTATCATTTCAGGAAAGTTTTGATTATATTTATGTTAACTTTTTTAATTCTTTTCAAAATATTCAAGAAGGAGATACATTTTGGAAGAAAATGAAGATTTTTGTATAAATCTTCATAGAAATGTCGTGGTTGAATACATCTAGAGGAAAAAGAAAGGGCAGTTGGGAATTCACAAACATCCTAAAGGCATACGTGATTCTCATCAATCATCCCAAACTCAGAAGAAAGGACACGTCTATATTAGAAGGTTTGGAGATACTCTTTGTTTAGGTTCTCTTGAGTAGATGTTAATATTCTTCTACACTCTGAGAAATGCATTAAGTGTATACTCTTTTCATACTAATATATAACTATTCTTGCGTGAATATATATTATTAGTCGGAATTGCATTTAGAAGGAGTGCCAGAAAGTTCCTAAACACATTTATTCGTAAACAATTACCAAAACAAAGGGACAATTGATGCATTTTAACGTCCTTAGATATGCATTTCTAAAATATTGAAACTTGAACTTCGTTTAATTTCTGCATATCAATATTTTCAACAAAATATCAATTAGAAAAGCTGTTTTAGGAGTAAATAATTCATTTGTTATCTTGTGATGCTCACAGAGGAATTATTTTATAGTTAGAGAGTAATATTAATTCTACATAGGGAAGAGATTAGGTCAGAAATAACAGAATATGGTAAAACATATCGTCTTTCTGGCTCTATGGGAACACGAAAAACCTCAGTGATTTAACCTAAACGCTCTGGTAAAATTAACAACAAAAACGTGTTTTATAGCATTTGGTAAACGGGATAAAATTTGGTAGTATTATAATTATGTTATTTTATATTAGAAGGTTTGGAGATACTCTTAGTTTAGGTTCTCTTGAGTGGATGTTAATATTCTTTGATGCTATAAGAAATGCATTAAGTGTATATTCTTATCAAACTAATATATAACTTTTCTTGCTTGAATATATATTATTAGTCGGAATTGTATCTAGAAAGATCACTAGAAAATTCCGAAATACATTTATTCATAAGCAATTACCAAAATATTGCTGATGCATTTTAACGCTCTTGGATGATGACATTACCAGGTATATGGTTTTGAAGATGAAAGCCCTGTGAAAAGAATAACATTCTATCGAAATTCTGGAAATGAGCAGTAAAATATTCAGGACCAACTTACGGTAATAGTACGGGCACTCTGACTGCAGCATCCGTATAATTCATTTTACCGTAAAATTTATTTTTATCGAAAATATATATTTCGTATTGTTTAATGAAATATATATTTAATTACAGCGTTTCAGTGGTTTTACCTTAAATATTACTGTATGAAAAACTACGATTCACTTGATTTTTAAATTCCGAAATTTTCGGTTCCATAGTTCTCCGTTCCTTAAATGTGTACGGTAAAAAATACTGGCACCCTGAGTGTTGGCACTTTGATCCGTAATTTTTACAGTGTGGAGGAGAAACTGGCTGCGTGCAAGGTGACTGGAAACTTTGAAAAAAGTGTTTTTTTGAGAAATTAGTGTGAAATTTTGAAAAAGCAATGATTTTGACAAATACTGAACAATTGCGTTTAATAGTTCAAATTTGAGGGAATTAAGCGAGATGACTTTGATTGGTTGTAGGTAGCTGAAGAGTTTAACTAGAAGAAGCAGTTATTTATAATTATGCTAAAATTTATTTAGTTGTTTTGAGATATCCATCAGTCTTCCACGATATATATATTTACCGCATGATATTGGCCTTCCTTAAATGACAAAAATAGAAATTTTGTAATTATTTACAAGTTTTATTTTCATTGAAAATTCTCTAGATATTGTAATAGCTAATATACTATCTTAAAGGGATCAAATTTAAAAGTAGTGAATTTTTCAGGTTTATCTATTGTAGTTACTGTTTTCTATATAATATAACAATGCATATTTAATATACTAATCTAGGTGCATCGATGCATTCAAGACATTCTATAACATTCTAATATGTATAGATTTTAAAATAATACCTTCTTCTAAATAGCAAAAAAATTAATTTTAGTTTTAAGTAAAATTTCATGAAATAATTTCTTACAATTTTAATAATAAACATTAGTTTCATACCTATAATGTCTATTTCTTGAAAAATCATGTTTAGTTTTAAATAGTTTTAAAGAAATTAGTTGTAAAATAAAATAAGGATATCTTGGAGTAATAATACATTAAAATAATTATGTAAAATAGACCATTACCATTTCCATGAATCTAATACTTAATATAGACAAAATTATTGCATTATTTCAATTAAATAGCTATATTCTAAACCCGTTCTATTAAATTTTATAACAGTGTAATTAAAATTTAATTAGAGCACCTTCCTTAAAAAACAGTTTATAATTATATTTTAATGGAATATGAAAGATTATAAGGATAGGATATAAATTTTACTTTAAATGTCTTTTGTTTTTGTCTGTAAATAATGAGATAGAAAATTCTTACGAACAAAACAATTTTTGTACGTTAACTACAAAAATATACAATCTTGCTCGGGAATTCATTTATATTTATTTTCAATCTAAAACAAAATTTTAAGCTCATTCTTATCCAAACTCGATACTTTTCCATTTAAAATAAGATTGGATATTTTGAAGTACCTTTCTAAAAACAAATTTGGAGATATTTAGCATACTGCATAAATATATATAAACTAAAACCTTGTAACATGGTATTTTCAAAAGCGAATCCAGGAAAACTGCACATTACATCGTAAATAAAAGGAAAAAAAAACAAGTGATTGCATTTACGGTGAAATTGAAAGTTATAGTAGAGAAATCGAACTTGCAACATGCCTATAGTAATGTTGCAAGAAGCTTAACACATTTGAAGAAGGAACTCTTTCAAAACAGGTGGGGAAAGTGCCTGAGGATTATGAAAAATCACTTTAGATTAAAAAGAGTGATGATGAAAAAAAAGAGCTTCTTAAAGTTAAAGAACATGGAGGGGAGGTCGTTTAATATTTTCGTGGCGAATAAAACGTTTAATAAAGTGCTTGCATGCGAAAATATAAAATACAAATACCTGTTGCATAGATTAAAGATTTCAAGTATGCGTTGTTGAGGTATTTTTTCAAAAAAGATATATCTTGATCATATTTTGAATATTTTACAAGTAAATATGAAAAATTTAAGAATAATTTTAATATTTTAAAAAAGAACAGATGTGAGTGTTTGTTGAACTGTGGGTTCAGTCCACAAAAAGTTGTATTTTCATCTGCTGTCTTCTCCGCATAGCAAAACCGGTTTTTTCAAGTATTTCGATTGAGAATTAGTATATGGGAGAGACACATTCTCCTAATTTTGCCCTTTCGCTAAACTACCAGTGAATTAAGGGGCCCAGCTTTTTCGATTGTGCTAATGACAAAATTATTAGGAAAATATTTTCAAAATTGAGGCTACAGCCCATATTTTAGTTGGAAAAATTTAAAAATCTGACAAAAAAAGGTATGTTTAAGAGAATATACTATTTTGCGCCTGATTTCATTTTAATGAATAATTTGAACTTTTTAATACGCACATTTGAGGTCAAATCATTTTGAATCCTGTTTAAAAAATTTAAAGCATAACAATACTTCTTATGTTTAACTGTGCATTCAAAATTAACCGAAAAAAAATAAACTTATTTTTTAAACATACTCGAAGAAATAAACAAGCTTACAAAATAATATCTTAATGTTCTCACTACTCCAGCTTTGTGATGCTCTGTGAACCAAATTAAAATATTTATATTCTTTACAAAAAATAAAATAAATAAAGTCTGATTTAAACTCAAACAACTTGACTAAAGATGTCAGATAAAAAAAAACGAAATATATCTTTTCATGATACTTTACTTTTTGTAGGGCCATAAAATCGTTTTCTGTTGACATGGTTCTGAATCTATAGCCATAAAAAAGTGTGTAAAGATAAAATGTCTAAAATGACCTCTATAAGTCATTGTTTTTTAGATTTTCCACTTGAAGCTTAAATAAATAGTCTAAAATTTATTGAAGGGAAAAGTGAATAAAACTATACGGAACTTAAATGCTTTGGAGTTTAACTTTCATCGCATTTGTTGAGATTTTTTGATTCAAGTAGTATGATATATATCTTGGCATAAAATACTTTTCCTTGCTTTAGTTCCAAGATATGGTTCAAATAATTTTGTTTCTAAAAAGAAACATTAAAAATTTTAAAGATATAAATGGCCTATTAGAAAAAAATATATAATTTCTAGTCAAACATAATTACCATTAAAAATTAACATCTAATTGTATCGAAAATTATTAAATAATTTAATCACGGAAATTGTAGTTCTGTTTTAAAATTTCTGGTTTTAGTTGTTCTTTTTTTTCCTTTTTAGGTAAATAAAACAAGTCAATTTCTAATTATGATTTTATGGATAGTCATATAATGTTTAACGAATTGAATTTGTAAAGGCAAAGGGAAAGTAAAATTGAATATTCCGATTTCACAGGTGTACTACGCAAAATGTAATGAATGTACTAAAATTATATGCACACACAGAGGCAAAATAATAAAGTTTTGGATGTACTTTTCACAAATGTAATACGGTATAGATCAAGCGTGAAATGAAATTCTTATAGAATTTAATGCTGTGTTCGTATCGATGCAAGAAATTACAAGATTTCTAATAAGTCATAGTCGTTGAACTTGGAGACACTTATGTTCCATATTTTACGAACCTATAGTGTGAGGGGAAATCTGGGGATCATGGCGATCATGGCTAAGGTGCATCGTGGTTTTGCTGTTGCACCACCATTTTACGACGACGCTTTCCTTCCCCTTTTTTCACTATTGAAGATTGAACTTCTCACCATCTACTGATGACCGTTGAAAATTTGCTTATATTGCTGCTGCAAGTATGTAGTCTTTCAGTGAATACGTTTATCACATGTGTCCCAGTATGCCAATACCTCCAAGTGTTCCAATATACTATGAAATACCTTCCCAGTATACCTGGGGATTCATTAATCATTTTTACTCACCGTTTGTGTTTGTTTTAAAATATATACAATTGGGGCATTGATTTCTTATTTTTAATTCTGATATATATATATATATATATATATATATATATATATATATATATATATATATATGTTAATTTTGTAAAAAATGAGTGATTTAATATTAAAATGTAGTCTGTTACACAACTCCGACTTAAGGAGGGATTTTTCTTTAAATATTTTTTCTTATATTTGAAGCTGTTAGAAAAGAAATGTTTGATTGTTCGTATAACTATCATTTCATTATTTTAGTAATAAAAGTTTACCAAAAGTGGCTTTAAAGACTTTGATAGTACTTTAAAGCCACTTTTCTGATTTTTCCAGAGATGAAAAAATCACTGAAGAAATATATATATTAGTAAATTAAAATATTTAAAAATATATAATTAATTTTAATATTGACGTTATTGTTTAAGTAATTAATAATTTACCAAAACATTTATCTAGTCTTGTTCATGAAAAAATATAAAATATGGTGCAGCAGAAACATTTTTTTTATGCCACTAAACAACATCTATCTGTCAGAACAACAGAAAAGTTTTCTTTTATAAGCCAACTAGTATAACAGCTAATGTAAAATTTATTTCATTGGATAACCTGATTGCCATGTCTCTTAAACTAATCATTTTAAATTAGAAAATAATTTTTCGAACTATCACTTTTAAACTAGAAAATGATTTTCTTCGAAACTGTTTCAATTATGTTTATTTTATAATAAGAAAAGAAAGAAATCGGAAAAATAATGGTGGTGTGTATAGAAAACCTTCATTTGGAGACAAAATTTGAATTTGTGAAAGTTCATTTCATCCTTCAAACGCTTATGCACGCCGCACTGTGTTTCTCAAAATTTAACCAGTACTATGTAACATTGATCTGGATCGCATTATCTGCCAAATTATTTTAGCATAAAAAATAGCTTTTATGGAAATTTTCTAAGCTGTCCCTCTCTAAAAAATCTTGACAAAACAAAAAGAAATAAATGTAAAACAATAATTCATGTACAAACAGTGTTTTATTTATTTATTTTTCAAATCTATATGCAATCAGACCGAAGTTTTTAAGATAGCCATAAAAAAATTCATAACTTTAAAATTCAATGTACAAACTCCTGTTCCATCCCTCACTCAGTGTGAAGAGTTTGAAAATTGTATAAAATATGTTAAAGACTATTGTTGGAAAAATAAACTACGGTGACTTCCTTTAAACATTATTCAAGACTACTTTCTCCAATATTATTTACTATACATTTGAATTAAAGCTCATAATACTACATAATGTTTCATTTTATAATAATGTTTACCTAAAATAATTCCTTGATTTTCTTTCTCAATCTAATTTTTAACACTTAAGAAATTTATATATTGTTAAAATTCTAATATTAGCAGTGATTTGCTTGATATCTTAGTAACCAATGCCTTCCTCAATTTGTTTCCCTAATAGGAATTTTTACACTAAATAAGTTTATGTGTTGAGAGCATTCTCTAATATTAGCTGTGTTCAGTTTGATATCTTAGTAAGCCAACTCTAGTCAGTGGTTGAATTTGTGGGGAAAGCGTTCGTCCCATCTTTCACTAATATTCAGCCCAGGTCACTTTACACCTAAGCTTATTATGCAATTAAACTGTAAGCCTATATTCTATTAATGTGTTATTTTGCCCAAAATGTTAATCTCCGTTTAAACGCAAACAAAGCCTGCACTAATCCATACACGCATGCGCTTATGCAAGTAACAATGAATTATTGCAAGTTGACTGGAATGAATGCTACTTTCTTTTATTTAACTATATTTTTCGAATTCAGATTCAAGTCTCAAAATTCAGAATAATTAGTGATATTTATGAGATGATTGTCGCAGGATAATACTGCTTTTAATTCTTCAGGAAATCCTTGATTAAAAACTTATTAAATACATATTATCGATGATTCAAAACATATTTGGAAAATGGTACTTTAACTTCCATGTAGGCAATAAAGTATTTCTTTGCGTAGTGGTGCTATCTAGCAGGCTTTCCGGAATGTTTAAGTGCCTAATTTGAAACAATACTAAGGAACTATTTATATTAAAAGTATCAACTCTGTGAAATGAGTAACTGATTAATATATTGGAAATAAATCAATTGAATATTTATAGATGATGTATTTTTGTAATGTATTGTATTTTTTTGTTATGAAAACTATTTCAAAATAATTAAAAAAAGTTCTATTTTTTATTTAGGAGTTATTTTTTATGACAAAACTCAATAATTATATGCCAAGTTTTTTAATAAAATGAATAAATCGATTAAATCAAATTCTTTTATATTATTTCATTTTATTTTCCTTGAAAAGAAAAATATACATTCATTTTGTAAGCTCAAGCAAAATAGTCTCAAATCAAACATTTATATTTAACTTATCTAATTCAAATATTTATTTCATATGTGACAATGGTTCATAAAGTTATATTCATAAACTAAGCTTATTCTAACCGCTTTATGAAACATTTTTTTTTCAGTCATGCAGTTTTCACCTATTTGGAATTTATTGCTATATATACTATTTTAAATGCAAGCTTAGAAATGTTCCATATAATTTTTATAGCTAGCTATAAAATTGCAATTATTATGGGAATAACTTAGTAATAAAATTTAATTAAGAATATATTTTAATTAAATAAAACTTTGATTTAACCTAATTTTATTAAAGTGCAATGCACGTTCACTTTGAAAATTTAGCTTAACTTTTAATTAAACTTTTTTATTATTTTTTTCGCTCGTTTGCGGAGTTCCGACTGAATAATTTATTTTTAAACATAAATTTAAATACATTTACGAAACGAAATCAACCAAGGTCTTATTTACTCACGTTTTAATTGAAGATACGTTAGCAAATATAATTAATAACATCAAAGTAGTAGTAATAAAGTTTTGCTAAATCAACTAATATTTCTATATACCTTTTAAATGTAACTTTTTCTAAAAATTATACGATACGTATATTTTAAGCATTTCAATTAATTTATTTAAAAACAAAGTGCTCTGTAATTTTAAAGGATAATTAAAATTCTACATTTTTAATTTTTGGTAAAAATTTATTAAATTATGTTCCATTTCACGATCTTTTTCGTTTATTCCATCATTTTCCTTTTTTGGCATAGAAATTTTCTGCACGAGATTTAATCGCTTTCATATAGGTTCAAGTTGTTGCCCATTTGGGGATTCTAAATATAATTTATTACTATCTATTTCTCATTTACCTAGTACAAGGAAACATATACCTATTTTTCTATCTATCAAACTATATATATATATATATATATATATATATATATATATATATATATATATATATATATATATATATATATATATACACCGAAGAGCCATTACATTATGACCAACCAGCTAATAACATGTAGGACCACCTTTAGCCCTCAAAACTGCTAGCACCAACAGTGGCATTGATTCCACAAGGTTGTGATAGGTAGTCTGAGGTATCTGGTACCAAGCGCTTACCAACTGGTCCTGCAATTCCCTCACATTGCGAGGGGGTAGCCTGGCAGCACGAATTTGGTTTTCCAAGAAGGACCACAAATGCTCTATTGGATTAAGGTTAGGTGAATTTGGGGGCCAAGACATGACTTGAAAGTCACTGGAATGTTCCTCGACTATTCGACCCTTATGACATGGTGCATTATCCTGTTGGTAAACACCATCCCCAGCAGGAAAAACTGTTGCCATGAATTCGTGAACCTGATCTGCAACTATGTTCAAGTAGCTTACAGACGTCAGGGATTATTCTATGAGGATTATGGATCCTAATGTGCCCCATGAAAACATTGTTCCTGGGTGAGAAACCATGAAAAACTGGGCGAGCCCATTGTTATAGATGGAGGGTGGTCATAATGTAATGGCTTTTCGGTATATATATATATATATATATATATATATATATATATATATATATATATATATATATGGTAATTAGAAATACATTAAAATTTGAGGATATAAATGAAAAGATTCTCTTCAGAGCGAATACTTTATGTTTTTACGAGACACTTAAAGATAGATAATAATTATGGTAAAAAAAGTACTCTTCAAAATGTGTCAATGTCTCGAAAAAACAACAAAAAAATAAATAAAAAATAAATAAATTTATGGTAAATGAGTTTAAAATGAAGCAAAAAGGAAGAAACCAAACTTAAAAAAGTTAAATAAAAAATGAATTGAAGTTAGGTTGACTAATCTATCAGTTAACAAACATTGCTAAGGAGAAGAAACATAATAAATGTTCTTTGAGCCTTATTGTATAAAATAATCGATAAAAATAAAATTAAAGTTCAGTGCTGCTATCTATGAAAGAAACACTTTAAGAATAGTAATAATTGGAAAATTTAAGCAACAAAACCCGAAAATAGGAAAATATGCTTAATGCATACATATATATATATATATATATATATATATATATATATATATATATATATATATATATATATATATATATATATATATATATATATATATATATATATATATATATATATATATATATATATATATATATATATATATATATATATATATATATATATATATATATATATATATATATATATATATATATATATATATATATATATATATATATATATATTGAATTGCATTTTTCTGAACTTATCCGTATGCCATTTGATTTTAACGATTCTAAAATATTCTTATCTGCATGGTACTGTACAAATATCGGCTGGAACTTTCGAATTTTATATGCAATTAAAAATGCTGGGAGCCCTTCTAGAAAAAGGTAAGGATTCAATAAAATCCATTGCTTGCATTAAAACTAAAATAAGAAATGCATTTATGAACAAAAAAATATTTTATTATTTAATAATCAAACTTTTCCTTTCCGCTTCAAATGAGAAAAAGCAGAAAAATCTTATCTTTATCGAATTTAACATTTTAGGAACATCGTAATAAAATTGTCCTACGTCAAGTAGTTAGTAATAATACAATTCTTTTTAAATAAAAGATTTTCGATCAAAAAAGAGACAAAGCTTACCTCGAAATTCCACTTAATATTGCGTACATAGTTCTAAGAAATTAAATTCTTGCTTATAAATAATGAAACTAGAAATAGAAGACGCTAAAAAGAATAATCAAAGTAAACAAAGTCGAATTATTCAGCTTTAATCAAGTACAGCTACATTCATTACGTTAATCTAAAGTACAAGTATAAAAGAAAGATTGACTAGCAAAGTATTTCAGGCAATGAAGATGTTCTTGTTTATTTTTTTAATCATACGCGTATTTCTTACTTGTTTCCCTACTTTAAGAAAGTATTGATATTTTGAGAAACTGGATAGATTAGAATTTGTCCTTAATTGCATGGCCAAATTCCCGAGATTTAATAGATGTGTAGTTTAATTAAACCCATTAAAGGGCCAAGTAATCCATATATTGGTCTCGCCAATCTTATATTTTACTGACTTTGTTTCGGTTCTTCTACATCTAATGTAATTAGTGAATGAAAATTAAAAAGACCCCATCGAATCAATGTCTTCATATATTCACGTATATTAAGAGTAATTTTACTTTCTTTCCGTCCAATTTTTATTAGTTTATGGAAGATAAGAGACTTGCTTTCAAGAGTATGCAAATTTCGGAGACTTGTTATGGAAGTTACTTTTTTCCTGTTAAGAAAGAGTGAGACAAATAATTTGGTTTATTTTGTTACAAACGATTGGGAATTATATTCAGAAAAATGTGTATTGATTTGCTGAAATTGTTACATGTAAAAGTAAATTTTGTCTCTAAATTGAATTTACTATTTTTTATTTCATTTATTTTAACATTTTTGTGCGTTATACGAAATGTTTTAATATTGACGAAATGTTGCGTTTTGTAGTTATTCTTGCAGAATCTGGAATTGATCAATGTGTAATTAGCATTTACGTTCTTGTAAGAACAAACTAAATATTTTTTAATATGTTGCGACTGCAATTAAATATTTTTGTTGTGAATGTTTCTTAAATATTTTATTCGTGCGTTATTTATGTAAAAGTATTACTTGACCAATAACGCATATGTTAGTCACAACAATCTTATATTTAACTGATTCTTTTCAGTTTCTTCTATATCCACAATTTTAATCGTGTTTCTTCTAATCCTTATTTGCAAATTTCCTTGTCAAATATAATTTAGCATTTTTGTAAGATATTAAAGTAAAAAATTACCTTTTGTGATTCCTGCATAAAAGTTACGCATAAAAGTAAATTCCACTTCTAAATCGCATTTTCAGATTTCTTCGATAAATATAATTTAATAATTTTGTAAGATATTGAAATTAAAAAAAATGACTTTTACATTTCCTGAAAGTGTTATGCGTAAAAGTCAATTCTATTTCTAAATCGCATTTGAAATTTTTTTTTTTAAATATAATTTAAGATTTTTGTACTATATTGCCCTTGGCAGTTTTTCTTGTTGAATTTGAAATAGTTCAATTTGTTATTATTAGAAATTTATAGGGTCGTAGAAAAATTAAATTAATTTATGTTTGTATAAAAGTGTGCAAATATAATTATTGCAGCAATCAAGTATCTTTTTTAACATTGTTTCTTAATGATTCATCAGAAAAATAGTTAATATAAACGAATTGAGAAGCTAATTAATTATTGCACTTATTGGTCTTATTGACCATATATTTTACTGGTTTTGTTTCAGTTCTTTTACATCTAATTAGTTAATGTAAATTAAAAAGACTCCATCGAATAAATTTCTTCATATAATGTCGCATATATTAAAAGTAATTTTACTTTCTTTCCATCAAATTTTATTAGTTAATGGAAAATGAAGAAAAATTAAAAAAAAGCATGTGTTGAAGAACATGCAAATTTCAGAGACTTGCTATGAAATCTGTTTTCTTGCTTAGAAATTCGGTAGAAAATAATTTGATAAAATAATTCCTCTTTCAGCAATACATAATGCATTATTCTAATCATATCTAATCGCATATTTACCAATTATAAATATGCATACACTTCGGATTATATTCTAGAAAACAACCTGAAACTTGGAGAAGGATCCAAGAATATATACACATTTATTCAATACATAATAATACTCTCTAATAGCATATTTACCACTAATAAATTTTTCATACTTCTCGGATTATATTCTAAGTAACAACCTGAACTTTGGAGAAGGATCCAAGAATATAAAAATTTTTATTCAATACATAGCGCAGTTGGCAAAAATTCTATATTTTTACCTCCTGCCTTGTGCAACCATTTCTATTAGTTTAAAAGCAAAAATTATACATTCAATCACCGTAAGCAATTATCTATTTCTTTAATGATATCTAAGAACTTGTATACCAAATACATTTACCTAGATCTTTGAGCATATTCTAAAAAAGAATATGAAACTTTGTGATGGATTTGAGAATATAAACACTTTCTTCTATATATTAGGCATTTGGCAAAAGTAATCCTCATCTATATATCAGTGTTATATATCTTTTTAAAGACTCAGTAAATTGCAGTTAGGTGGAAAACTATAAAGATTCGAGCATCTGTAATGTATCTTTCAACTTCAAAGACGCTTCCTTAATCTCAAGAAACAGTCCTCTTTATTACTTGACGTGAAAAATTACGCTTGGAGGATTAGATAGATCCTATAAGCCTGAAATGCGCTTTTAAAAAATAATCGACGTCCCTTGCGTTTTCTTTTTCGGCTGCTTCACTTGTCTTTGTTAAACAACTTCTATTATGAGGAAATAAGTAGACGGTTTTAACAATAGTGTGAGTCTTAAAGACATAATTTAAACCTGTAAATGTCCCTCGTTACGACTATCTTTGTTTTGTAAGAAATTAAAAAAGACATTTTTAACAATAAGGCGTATTGTACAATAGAAAAAGCAATGTTCATATACCTAACTTTGTTTCGATTTATGTAAATGACATTAATTCATTTTCAAACTGTTTTCAGTGCAATTTTTAAAAGTTGGTGCAATTTTTGAAATGAGTGTAATTATTTATATACTGCGTACAATTTAAAAATAACCTCTAAAACTGGCATTTTCAAAGTTCAAGACTTTTGTAATAGAGAATAGAAATGACTAGAAATAATTTCTTACGTTAAAATGAAACGCTTCCTTAAACTACACTGTAAAAAATACTGTATAAAGTACTGACATTTTTGGTGCATCATCCTAAAATCCATATTAAAGTAAAATCTATTTTTACCATAAAATACTATACCGTAATTTGTACAATAATATGCATTTAATTAAAAGGTCCACTGATTTAACGGTTTCTTAAGCCTCAGATGTGATTTTAAAAAAATCGAAATCCCTTGTGTTTTTATTTTGGTTGCTTCACTTGTCGTTATTAAGCAACTACTAGTATGAGGAAATAAGTAGACTGCTTCAACAAAAGTGTGAGTCTTAAGACATAATTTAAATCTGTAAATGTCACTCGTTTGTAAGATTTAAAAAAAATAAGAAGTATTGTACAGGACTAAGCAATGTACATGGATCTAGCTTTGTTGCTATTTATGTTAACGACATGAATTTATTTTCAAAAAAATTTCATTATGATTCTTAAAAGTGTAAGCAATAACTTATAGTGTAATAATTTATAATCTATGAGTAATAATTTATAACAAATGAGTGTAATAATTTAAATAAGCGTAATATCTTTGTGTAATAATTTATAACTTAATATTAAGTGTAATAATTTATAGATAGTATGCAAATATCAAAACAGCATCTAAAACTGGTGTTTTTAGAAGTTACCAACTTAAAAAGATAAATAAATAAAATTAACATATTATTTAAGTTCCAAATTTGAACATTTTGTAGCATCCTAAAATAGGTTAAATTAATAATTGATATATTTTGTTTCTTTTTTTTTATTTCTCTTTTGTGAAGCAGTTGCTTTTTGTTAAACAACAGTAAGGGGCCCATACTTTGGATCGCTCTCCTAACTATTACATTTTTGTGTCTGATTTCGAAACTTAAAATATCTACTGCACTAATTAATTAGCATATTTGAGGTCACCTCTTCTAATCATTATGATTGAGTCCTAGAATGTGAAGATCATTAGATCAAAAGTTATTCTGGTGGTCCGTTTTCTTGGAGCACTGTACATGATTATCGTTATTAAAACATTATCCAAACCACCCATGAATCATATTTACAATAATTTAGCTTCGTTTCAATTCCTTGGCATTGTAGTATGCTATATAATTCTAAAGAATCTCACCTTGTATATTCTACAGAAATTCGTTTTGATTTCCTGCTTTAACAATATTTTTTGTGGAACCCAAAAATGCATTCGGTTTTATTGAATTCTTAAGCATTAAAATTGTTAGAAAATTCAATACAATTTTCCGATGCAATTTTTAGAGACGATATGAATTTTTATTTATGTTTATAGGTCTTATAATTGTATAAGTAAATTGAAGAAAAATGGATTTTTGATTTTGATGGTTATGACACAATGATTATGATACAACGGTTTAGATCATAATGATTGATACATCAAGAGAACTCAAACGGAATTTGCCTAAAATTCTTCAAAAATTACTACATCTGAAAAAATAAAATTTAATTATTTATATATAAACCTAATTCCTTACTTCAGTATTTGTATTTGAAAACTTCAACAACAGAAGTTATTAATATAATAATAAATGGTAAAATGAAAGCAATAATACTAGAAAAACTAAAAACTTTATTCTTAAAAGATATGAGTGGTAAAGAAAATTAAAAAAATGCTGAAAATGACAACTTCTGTGATGTTTAATACAATAAATAATTACGTATAACATTACTTTCAAAATCTTAATGGTGCTGAAAATGGAATGGTAAACATAAATAATATAAATGGTGATAAATAGACGTGAATGGTTACATGAAAAGAGAAATGCTTAAATTTCAAAATTCTGTATTTTTGTCAAATATAATTTAAATATAACATGAAGGACAAAATCGATTAGATTAATGCTAAAAAATAACCATATGATAGTATACTGTTGCTTCTAATGCTACTTGCCAATCCAGAAAGCCAGCTTGGTGAAACCATTCGTATATAAGGCAGATGGTGCGTTTCTTATTTCTCAGTGGCGCCATCTATGGCCAATAATACGTCTTCAGTCACACACACATCATAACCAGTTTAAAAGTTAGACCTCTTTATACATTCATTAATTCATACATAGATAGTAATTTTGACCTGAACCAGAGCTCAATCAATCTCCAATTCAGTACCCCCAGCGGTATAATTTGTTATGGGAACATGGTGGACTTTGAACCAACAGATTTAAAATATAGCAGTCACCATCTACTACACAGGGAATCTTCGGTCTGCAAGGATCAAACTCGCGACCTCTTGGACATGGGCCCAACGCCCTACCAACCAGGCTATCCCGGTCATATGACTCTTAGTTCGATAGGTTTTTGTGTATTTTATACAAACAAAAAGGGATATCTAATTACGATTAAACATCTTGCAATTTAAAATACTTTTAGGTAAGAAGAGTCAGCAATTTAAAATTTGTAAGCACAACTTTTAAGACGCATTATATTTGAAATAAAAAATAAGTAGGACTTAAAAAACAAAGCATGGTGAAAATTTTAATATTTGGAAACGAAAAGAACACCTGCAAATCTTAAAATATGGCTGTCGGAGCAACCAGATTACCGATTTTCTTGCAAATGCATACATCAATCCTTTAGTAGTAAATAAATAAATAAAGAAAGAATAAAAAAATTTAAAAAAAGTAAGAAAGATTAAGTCTTCAGTCACGAAACTGATTCAATCATAAGCAGACCATGTTTTATTGGAAATATTTAAACTCAAACATCATGTTTTCTTTGAATATTTACTTTTACATTTCTGGAAATGTTTGCGTAAGGTAATATTTAAATACACTCAATTCGAAATATAGCAAAACTAGAAAACTTACTGACGTTTTGGGCTGTCCTTACTTCAGTCTGGGTAAATATAGTAGACAATAAATCAAGTTACGTTTTCTCTGTAAATAACTAACTCTGTAACTATTTATAAATTTTAGTAAATATTCGTAACCTTGGGTTTAATTTTGTATATTTAAAAGATAATTTGTTTAGTACCTAGCTTATTCATATTAAACGAAAAATAATGCGTCTCGGAAATATTGCTTTTATCGTTAATTCTAAAATTACAATTGGTTTAAAATTAAACTAATATATTTTTAATCTTTTTGCAGGTTTTCGTGTTTAAGAATAAGAATAGAGTGCAAACCAGTTAAAAATTTGCAACACGCTAATAACTCTTGATCGAAAGAATGTATCGTGAATAACTAAGATGGAATCTTATTATTATGAGTGGGCAAACTTAAATTCGCTGAAATTTAATTATAAATATGACATTAAGTATTAATAAGTCTTTAATGCTTTTAAATTTTATCAATGACAACAGTACATGCATGGTTGACATTGTAGCATATATCTGTGTTTAAGTTTGTTTTGAAAAGAGATCTGCTCGGCCCAGAAAAGTTTTAATTTGAATTATTACTTATTAATTTTTTTTCTACATTTAGCAAAAGAAAATACAATTAAAAAAGGTATTTTTTCTCGGTTTCTCACATAATTGCAGCTTTCTATTATTTTTGTCATTATGCATTCCGTCCTAAATCTTTATTATTTTTTCTATTTTTTTCATTTTTTTATCAAATTTAGTGTAGATTTTCAGGCAACAATTTTTAATTGTTCTTATTCTTTTCCAGTTCCGGTATTTTTTTAATAATATACGAAATATTGCTGCAAAAGTGAGAATTGTACATTAATGGCTGAATGGTTAACTTCTAGTGGGTTGTTCGATTAATCGAATGTTAAGTTTAATAGCGCGAAAACCGCCTATACTGTGCCATACTTAACACAGTGATATACGTAGTCTATGTAAAGAAATAAAACTACGTTTGCTACTGCCTGTTTCTAGCTTTCTTCCATGATTATGTCAAATAATTCAATAAATAGACAATATAATTCAATAAGTCAATAAGCGGACAGTAATATGTGAGGCAGCGTATGTTGATACTGTAGCCAAAAATATTTTTTCCTGTTCCCCTTAGAAATTTCTAATTTGATTTTTTTGTATTTGTCTAATAAAATACTATTGTAGAAAGACTTTTTACTAGTATATAATCGTAGGATTTTATCATTTTTGGCATTCTGCATTGCACCCTAAACCTTATTTCTTTTTTTTTCTTTTTTCTATTCTTTTCAAAAGGAGGGAATAATTTCAAACCGCATTGTTTTTGTTTTTATAATTATTTTCCATTTCTAGTCCTTTTAGACATTTCTATATACGTTCGAAATATCATTGAAACAGTGAGGATAGAACATTGACGGATTAATGGTTAACTTGGAACCAGTGGGTTGATTGATTAATCAATTCTTATGTTTAATAGCACGGAAATTGAAATCTGATATACTGTGTCATACTTAAAAAGGTGAATATGCACTGTGTATGCAGGGAAATCAAATTACGTTTCAACTGTCTGTTTTGAGCTTTAAACTATGGTTGTATCAAAATAACTCAATAAATGTGCAGTATTGGGTTAGACTATAGATGTTGATATTGTAGCTTAAAACATTTTTCTTCGTTCTGCGTTAATAAGTTTTCATTTGTGTTATTACTTATAAAATATTTTTTGCATTTAACTAAGAAAATCTAATTATAGAAAGATTTTGTTTTTGGTTTCCCGCATAACTATAGCTTTCTATCATTTTTGCCATTATGCATGGCGTCCTAAAGCTTTATTATTTTTCCATAGTTTGTTTCTTTTAGTAATAAGTGAAATATTATTGCAAAAGAAATGATTAAACATTGATGTTTTAATGGTTCACTTAGAACCAGTGCGTTGTTTGATTAATCGGATGTTAAGTTAGATAGCATGGAAACTGGAACTGGCTGTACTGTATCATACTTAACACTGCGATATACGCAGTCTATGTAAAGAAATCAATTCACGTTTGCTACTGTCTTTTTCGAGCCTTACATTGTGATTATGTCAAAATAACTCAATAAATTTATAGTAATATGCTGGACAGTATCTGTTGATAATGTAGCCTCAATAAATGAGCAGTAATAAATGACTGTAAATGCAAAAATGGTTGTGCAATGGAGCAGTGTTTTCAGCGATCTGCTTTTTACAAACCAACGATTAAGATTTTTTAGGCATGAATTTTGCTATAACAAAGACATTTAACATATTTTGTGAATAAATAGAAATATTTTATATAATTGTTGCATTTATCCGATAAAAAATTTTCCATCGTTTCTTTGTTTAGAATTTCAATGACTTGTAAATTGTTTTGACTTAAATTGCTTGAATTTTATTTTCGATGCATTTTGCCAGTATGATAAAATGATCTAAATGACTTCAAAGCCTTTAGCTCAAATTTAAGTGAGAAAAGCTTGATATGAACTCCCTTGTGATGGGTCAATTTATTAGAAAATCAGAATTCTGTTCTAATTTCCTGTTTCATTTCCAACTAACACTTTTTCATTTGGACAAATTTGTTAAGAGGTTTATTTTCTCTACTTCACTCTCTCTACAGCTGGAGCTCGAAGAAAGAGGTGTCAATTTAATTCTTCTCTGTTTTCTATGAACAGGCGTAAGAAAGGATATTCCTTTTGCTCCATTCAAGAATCCACAAAGAAGAAATAGTTGCCGGTACTGGAAAAGAAAAAAAAAAGAAATGGCTTCAGTAAGAACAAAAAAGACCCCTTAAAAAGCATAAAAAGTTGTAGTGACCTCTGAAAAAGTCTTGAAATACAGAGTTGCCATCTATATTTCATGTCTGTCAACCCGGCAATAGAAGCGATCAATAATAAGGAAGTCTACTTTTAAGTATCACTAGAAAAATGTTCGTATTTTTACCTCATACAATTTCTTCGCTTATTTTACTTTCTTTTTCTCTCTCTTTGTGTATGTTTCTTCCCCTTTTAAGTTGATCTCTTTCCATCTAGCTAAGCAGCAAAAATTGCCTAATGGTAACGATATCGTTTCCTATATCCAAAGCATTTCATCCAGCTGGTCAGCGTTTTTTATTGCAAAGAAAGTTCTGATGCCCTTTTTAAACTCGAGTCATTTTACATTAAAATTACTGGAATGATCTTAAAATAAGGATTTTGCGGATTTCGCTTAACTGTAGAAAACATCAAACAAATCTTTTTACTCATTATAAACTTATATTTTCCTTTTTTTTTAAAATTAAACTTAGGAAAATTTTTTTATTTCTTAGAAAATATTGTTGGATTGCATCACGAGGTTGATAAAAGTTCACCATGAAGGTTTATTTATGAAAGTAATTTAAAATCTTTGTAATACAAATAAATAAGAAATGCAAGAGAAATGTTTTTGATCTCATTGATAGAAATATGTTTTTCATGTAGCTTTTAAAAATTATTTTCTTGCTTGAAATTTCATAAAATTTTAGATATTTTGTCATAAAAATAAGTAAATAAAAGTTTTGGAATAAATGTGAGGTTGTCATACTATCTATATAATTTATATTGGTGTATACTCTTTTTCATATATATATATATATATATATATATATATATATATATATATATATATATATATATATATATATATATATATATATATATATATTAATAAATATTAGTTCGAATCATATTCTTTGATTATTGCTGTATAAAGCATTTCTAGTAAGTGTACAGAAAAGCTGGTCAGTGCTTTTTTTTTACGAATAATTTTTTTATATTTTTTTAAAACTCGTGTCATATTACATTTAGCTTCCTTGAATGTTTTAAAATTAAGAATGACGTTGATTTCGCTCTCGAAACTGATCAGAATTTTAAAACTTTTTTTGTTTCTCATTATGAACCTGTATTTCTATTTTCGGATTTCCCAGAAGCAGATTTCATTCTAAATTGACCTCATTAATTTTTAAAACGAAGCATTTTTGGGTCCTAATACACCGTGATAAACAATTGAGGTCTCATTAATAAACATTCAAGTATATTTAAAATCGGTTTAAGAATCGTTGTAATAAAAAAAAGTGAAGCGAATTTTATTTTAAAACTCTTGATTGGATAAATCTACTCTTCATGACTCATTTTTACTTTCATTCTTAACTTGAAATTTATGGAAATTGTAGTAATTTGTCAAGCTAAAAAATAAAAAAAATTGATACAAAAGAATGAATTAAATGATTTTAACTATTAAAACAACGCACTACATTTAAGAGTATTTAGTTAGGATATAATTCTTTGTCTTTAAATTTAGTCACAACATAATATTTCGTATACTTGTTTCATCTGTATTAAAAGCTGTATATATATTTTTAATCAATTAGTTCTTTCGCACCCGTGTTTTATGAAATAAAAAGTTAAAATTATTTATTGATAGTAATATTACCTTGCCAAATATTGATGACTTTCATTAGAAATAACGCTATGAATTTCAGTATGTATATAACTAAGATTTAGCACATTAAAATATAACTTTAATAGAATTATGACAGTTATATGAACTATTCTGTGCTTATATTGTTAAAAAGAACAAGTTTTAAAGTTTATTTTAAAAAGCATTTTTTTTTTTGATTTCATGAAAAACTAACGTAAACAGACTAGTAAGATATCACTTATTGATTGCCATAAATGTAAAAATGAAAATAAAAAAATGAAAAGTTCAATATTTTTTAAATAATAAGAGTTTATCTAGTTTCTAGTAAATATTACATAATTCTTCAAAGACATAATTGTTCAAATTCTACGCCTTTTAAGATTCAAAATCCCTTATTAATTTAGCTATGCTTAGCTTTATATTATATTACTATAATTATGCTACCCTATTGATAATAATATTAGTTTATTTTAAAGCTAAAAATAGAGGCATATCTTGACTGAAAATGGTATGTATACATTCCTTTTTTGTTCAATTCAGTAAAACTTCAGTGCTTATCAAGGATTTCTTTGAAATTGTAAGTATATTTCTAAAATTTTGAGTTGAACTAAGAAAAAACAAAATAACTATGAAAAATCAATGATTTAAAAGATGTATTAGTCTTTAGACGAATTTCATAAAATATTTTCACATTTTATCTCTATTTTTATGTAGCGTGACCATCATTTTTTGAGTGAGAACTGTTTTTAAATGGAGAAAGAGAAACTTTATATCTAACCGTAAATTGTATCACAAACTAAAATATGAACACTCATTCACTTATTAATATGGTTACCATTAAAATTATTGAAACATTTGGGAAGTAGTGGCACCAGCTTTTAGATCCAATCCTCAAAGAGCTCTATAGCCTGGCCGTTAAACCAGTTAGTAACAGTTTCTTTCAACATGCCATCATTTTTCCAACGCTTTCCACCAAACAATTCCTTAAGTTTTAGGAACATATGAACTTCTGATTGTGCTAAGTCAGGGCTATATGTGAAGGACGAGTAATTATCATTCATTACAATAGACCATTCAGATCGTTCTTCCTCATGAACTTTTGTTCTTTCTTCATTGGAAAGCCTTTACCATTTATGTTCTTTTCCATCATTCATTACTCTTTCACCATAATCTTTAATAAACTGGTGGTAAATTTGAGCAGGATATATTTTTTTTCCTTTTAAAAATCGAATGGCTGAACAAACTTTACAATCGGTGGGATAACTGATTGACATGGTGACAATTGAATCGGTATAATCATATAACCAACACTGGCAGAGGCTTGAAATGAAAGTGAGAGACTTGAAAACAGTTGTCGACCTTGAACTGACGTCACTTGAAAGGATGCGCTGACACGATGCGCAATCAGTTCTTACTTTAAAAATGACCCTCGTTTAATTTGCATTTATTTTCTTTGCGTTATTTAAATTAAACTATTAGAATTTATTTTACTATTTGAATGTTATATTGCTTGTTAGCTTTTAAAATTATTTAAAATAATTGAAATTTTAGAATTAGAAAACTTAGAATTATTAATTTTATACTTAATATAATAAGTATTAGTTTTAGTTATTGATAAGTAATTGTTACTAATATTTATGGAAAAAAAAATAATTCACACCTTTTACGAACGGTGAAAGAAAAATTATTAGTATTACTTTTTTTACAGCTGTTAATTATTGTTATTATTTTAATAATATATAGATTACAAACATATATAAGAATTTGTAATTCGAAGAAATTATTTAATTTCACGGTTGCTTTTTTCATCATGCATAAGAACTTAAAATGTAAAACTTTTCACTCATTTGAATAATTTATTTAATTTATATTTTAATATCATCAAGCAGTAACTTATAAATTATAAAATAGCTAATATATACCGAATATAAAATACCGAATTTTTAGTAGAGAAAGTACTATTTATCAGTCAATTTGAAGAAAATTAATTGACGCATAACGCATATAAAGATGTTTACGGAAAAGTAATTGAAAGCTAGGAATCGCACAAATTTTTGCTTTTAGCTCTAAAGAAAGCAAGAAAAAAGGGAGAGTACGATTTGCTATTTTTGAAAATGAAATATCAGAATTAGTTTACTTTTCTATTTGTTGGCTTTAAGATTTTCCAACTGGTTACGCACTTCTTTAACTTTTCACAATTTTAAAGTATTTGTATTTAGAGACTAAGGAAAGCAAATTTAATTATTTCATGATATATTTTGTTTTTCCCAAAAATACGCCAGGTTGATAATTACTTTTAACATTTATTTAGAAAACTTTACCACTCCCTAATTGAAACTAGATTGATAATCACTGCTATAAATGTAGTCAGCCCTTTTTCCAATAGTCCAAGCCAATATTTATTTTTCCAATAACATATTTATTGTTAGATTCTTTTATTTTAATTAAAGTCCTAATAATATATCTGTTAATTCTTTTTCCGTTCATTTATCTTATATCTATGGATTACATATGAATCTATTTAATAATTCACTTACGTGTTATGAGCCAACAAAACGTAGTGAAAAACTAAATAAAAAATAATGAAAAAATTAGGGGAATATTTACTTTCTTCCAACAGTTAAATGTCTCATAAATGAATACTTGAGTAAGATATAGTAAGGTATACAAACCTGAGTAAGAAATACAAACAATTTTACTATACGTTAAGAAAGTTAATTAATTAAAGTTAGTTTGCCATAAGCGTTGCTTATATACTGTAAAAAACCAATGAAATATATGCATACTATTGAGAAATTTATGCATTCTGACGCCTTATGACACTGACAGGAATAAGCTTGAAAATAAGCTTAAAGTGGAATAATTAAGAAAATAATAGGTAGACAGTTCCATAAAGAATAACTTTTTCAGAGTTATAACAGAAATATAAAGAGCTGCTTTTGCGCACCACATTTATATGTTGTAAAAATAAACAAATGTCTCAATAAACTGTTTGGTAAAAGATATGAGTTAAACACCGGTTTATAACGAATTTTAGCGAAAAAATAATTAATTAAAAATACTTATTTATTAATAATAAATATTGCATTTTACCAAGGGCTTAGATTAATTCTAAAGGTGAGTGTTTGGATTCAAATTTTTGTAATTTAAGTCAAAACAACAATTATTTTCGTAAATTTTAATTTAATTCATTGTTTTTCAAGAGAAATTAATTACAAACGCTGAAGACGTTGGTGCTCAAGAAAAAAGATATTTGTTTTAAATAATTAGATTAACTAGTTGTATATTTATGTATTTAGTCATTGTTTTTGCATAAAATTTTCAATAATATTGCATAATTTAGTTATTGTCGTTACATATTTTCCCAATAACATAGAATATAACTCAAATTGCGCAATCGTAGTTTTTATAAATATTATATAGTTTACTTCATATTATTTAAATTTAACTTTTGAGTATTTTAATTACAACTTCGATTTTTTCTATGTTACTTTCTATGCAGTACTTACTTACTTAAATTTACTTGTATACAAGAATCACATAATATAATTGATGAGACAATATATTGTGATAATACACAATGATTCATATTAGTATTACTTCATGTACAATATTGGCTCAATATATTCATATATGTGTTTCAGTTTTTAGTCCATTAAAGAAATATTTATTTATTTCGATTTAAGAAATACTGGAATTAATTTTAAATTATTATCCCTTTTGTTACCATAAACAAAAGCACGAAAATAATGATAGAAGATGAAGTTGAAATGCATTTATTTCAACATGAAATTATATACTCGGAGCAAGCTGCAAAATAAGAAAAATAAGTTTTTTTTAAATTTTTATTTTTTACCTTATATATTAATAAATATATCAATAAGATTCTTCTAATGCTTACTATGCAAAATATTAAAATATACGCAACAAATGTAGTTTATTATAAATAAAATCAAATTATGTTTTTTTAAAATATAATTTTATATAAAAAATTATATTAAAAAATTATATAAAAAATTATATAAAATATAAAAAATTTATTTAAATATAATTTCTTTTTTCTTGTACTAATTATTTTAGTATTTTTTTCTTAAGCAACATATAATATTTTTAGTTAGTTCATTTATAAATATGCTTCGCTTCTTACTTATTTATTCCTAATTATAAATCTTAAAGAAGAAGGACAACCTTTCATGCTCTTGTGACTCATAGTTAATAAAGTATGTTTTATTTAAAGAAAATTAACTGATAGAATTGCAAACAAGTTTCGGATTTGATACTTTAAAAGAAAGAATCAGTAAATAATTTCTTTCTTAAATTATACTGAACATTAAAGCAAATGAAAAATTTAAAGGACAAATAAAGAAGTTTTATGCTCTGTAGTATTTAGAAATGCAGGCTCTCAAAAAATGCATTCATTAAAAATTACTATATTTCCTGTAATTGCGAAGTATGATCAACATTGATAATGTTACTTGTTATAATTAACAAAATGATTGCTCCGCCTTTGTTACTACGTCACATGTGGTCTCAGAAGTCGTTTTTCCTCATTTCTTTTTAACCAATTTTATTTACAACTACAAACACATCGGTATATTTCAATTCACAATTCCTTCAAATAAATGAAAGCTGTATGAATGCGTATAATTCTCCTTTTATTTATTTATTTTTTGATGATTAAATTATACGCATCAGAGAAAGTATTCAGTACATTAAATATTTTCTTTTACTGTCTCAAATCTAGTGAAGTTTTCAGTAAGTGAAAAAATACATTATTCGTAATCCATAAACTACTGTCTGATTAGTGCTCTGCAGATAGAAAATAAGAAGAAGCTGTTCAGCAGTTTTCAAAGGATCATAATCAGGTGAGTAATATTATTCTTCATCTTTTCAATGTTGCCAGTAGACTTACTTTTAAATGTCCTCTATTTTATTGCACCCGTACAAGGCCCTGCAGAAATAAAAACACCTAATAATGTTTAGATTAGGTAAAATAAGACGTTTAACATTAAAACTAATAATTAACATTAAAATTATGAATAAACATTACAAATTTTAATGAACATTAAATTTTAAATAAATACATTCTTTGCGTAAAATTGACATTTCTTTCCTCTCTTGTAGAGTAGTTTAAACAAGTTTTAAGGTCCTTTAATACAGTTTGTATTTGCCAAAAACATATATTCACATCATATAATGTATCACTGTTTTTGACTTTTCCCCACTTTGCTTTTGCAAGATCTTCTTCCATTCTAATTTTTTTTTACAAAATAGATGAAATCTTTTAATTGGCTTTGATTTTATTCAATGTGTTAGTGGGTTAGTGTTACATCAATGTTACACTTAGTTATTCCCAATTAGGTCAGGTAAAAGAAAGTCTACTTTATTTGATTTGTAATTTATCCTATTGTTTTATTTAGTATTGAATATTTTATATGGCTATGATTGTTATAAATTTTATTGAATGCATGATTTCACATTTTATAATATATAATACGAGCGTTTCCTTTATAAAGTTTTATTAAAGTATAAAAGGTAATTGTACTTTCTTTAAAAAAAATACGATTGATTTACAAGTTCATCATACAAAAGTTTCATCATTGCAGGATGGAAGGATTCATTATGCAAAATATTTTTTTTTTGGTCCAGACAAACGTAATTGTATCCCCCTACAAGGAATAGATCGTACAGTATTGTAATTTACTTTCAGTATTATAAATAACTGTAATTTACAGCATTGTAATATACATATTTTTTAAAGAAAAGGGCTTAGAAAAGTTTTTATGTGAAATTAGATAGATTGTTTACAAAAATTTTTTAGTTTCAAAAAACCAGTTTTTCCCTCAAAACGTAATAATATATTTAAAAAATCAATGAAGTAAAAAAATATTAATAATAGTTTTACTAAACCCTTTGATCTATAAACCCTATTTGTTACGAATGTTTTTCCTAATTTAAGTATTCAGTAAACGGAAATTCCTCATATTTACATTTTTTATGCACATTTTTTCGAATTGGAGTCAAAAATAAGGAGAAAAAGATGAAAATAATTAATGATAAGTTTTGGGTGAGATAATATATCCCATTTCTATACATAGTAATATATAGCAGTTTGAAAGAAGACTTTACAATATGTGATAACTTAATATTAACACTTTTCTTTGACAGTTAAAAACTATTCAAAAAATAAATTTCATATACTATGATTTATATTTCGAAAAAAAGGAATCTTGGCTTATTATACTTTATCGTAACTGTTAAAATCAAATGTATCACATTTAATTTAATTTGTTGAGGTAAACAAACACATTTAAATATAAGCATTTGATAAAAAATATGTATTCTTGAGGGATCCATTTGCTGATTAAATCTAAATAGAAATCACAGAAAAAACTGATAGGATGGCAATATTTGAATGAAAGATATAACGTGAACTGAGCATTTCAAAAAAAATCTGTTTGATTTTAAAGAAAAAGATTTTAAGTTCTTTCATGGTTGCTAATCAGAAATACTGCAATATTTATATTTTTAAAGTTATATTATTATTATTATTCAATTTCTCATTCTCTCTTACTATTTAGTGAGTTTTGATTTCCTCAAATATCATCTATTTAAGATATATTTGAAAATAGCTCACGAGTATTAATTTTTTTTAATTATCGGAATTTTTTAAATTAATTTTTTTATCATTATTTCGATATTTGCTAATGCTCTTTTCTTTGTGTTTTTTTATTTCCTCTGTTCTGATGTTTAACTTCCCCTTCACAAAACATTTATTTTAATCAAAAATGATATATTATTTTTCTTTCATGACTAGTATTTTTTTAAAAGTTTTCCACTGCAAAAACTTTTTTTTCTGCATTGAATCTTGTTCTTTATCTTTATCTATTTTAGTTATCTTAAATTTGCATTTGATTCATAGTGTCTAAAAATTTCTGACTATTATTTTCAGAGATATTTATTATACAAATCTAACAGTAGAATCCATTTTTTTTCCTGTAAGTCTAAAATTTTCTCTAAATTTTAATATTGTTTGTATTCCTAGTTAAAGTATTTGTTTTTTTCTACCAGTGTTAAGGAATTCGAAGAAATTTCACACAAATTTTTATTATATTTTATCGTAAAATTGTCAGAAAAACGTCCATCCCTTTCGGCATTTATAACGATGTCATAAGGTTCAGTTATTTAGCTAACAGTTACAGAATAAAGCACGATTGTTGATAAAATAAAATCGAATGTAAGATTGAATAATTAATTCAAATAATTTTAATAACATATTATATTTCTTTCCCTTAACAACTCAAATATTGATAAGAGTTTTTTTAATCCTACTATTAATCTTTATGAAAAGTAGATTCTTTTTTATTTAATACCTATATCTTACTATAGTAAAATATTCAATTGACCCATATATTATTTTTGCTATTTACAATGCGCGCTAATTTAAGAGTATGTTAAAAAAATCATTGAAGTAACTATAAACTTAGAAAACTTTATATTTTGTCTTAAAATTTTCTTTTAAATAAAGTATCTCGCGTAGGAAATTTATAATGATGATAATTTCATTATGTAAGCCAAAAATAATAAATTTAACTCAAATTGATAATCAAAATAATGTACTAACTTCTACGTTTTATTAAGACTAATTTCTAATAGCTTTGAATATATTAGTAAAACAAATTAAACTTCAAATGTAATATTATTAAAAATAGATATTTCAAGCTGATACAAATAAAATAATGATGTTTTTCCAAATCTAAGTGCAGCAAAATAATGTTCTTTATTATCAATGCATTGATAAAGGAATTGAACCCTATTCCGCATTGAGTAGTGAATCTTAATTCTGCAATGAGCTCTATTTCTTAAGTATTAATTATTTATCTTTATCAAGTTATAATTTTTCAAGTATTTTTCTTATATTTTTTTAATATTTTTCTTTACATTTTTAAAAAATTTGTTTTTATTACTTTTTCATTACGCGTTCTTTTTTATTTCTTGTCATATCCTATAACTAGTAACATAGAATGCGGCTACTTGCATTTTTTTACGCGTTTTGCTCTACTCTGATGAAACTATTTCGAGTTATCCATTATTTTTTTTTACTATACACACCATCACATTGTATTTTGTTTGAATGGTGGTAATGCATTTTTGATTATTGACTAAAGAATAATTTTTTTCTACCACCATTGTATACTTCTACAATTTTGCTCGCTTCAATTTGTTCCCTTTTGAGCAAGGTGAACAAAAAATTTTTGAAAGCTGATTCGTTAATAACATGGTCATATATATGATGATTATAAAAGGGCATAGATATTCACCCCTATAGCGACAGAAAATTTATTTCAAAATTTTTATTTTTATGTATGAGATAAAAAAAAGAGTCATGATATATAAAACATATTGATGGATAAAACGAACCTGGTTTTTCAATATGAGGTTCACAGAGTAGATGTAGCACTTAAATTAATTGATAAATCAAATATTATTTTCATTATGAAAAGGAAAGTAATGTTATGTATAAAAATATCGAAATAATTAATATATTAATATAAATATTATAATAAATGTACTATAAGTATTGAAATAACAAAAATAATTATGCTTCAATTTTTTTAATGTTAGTGAAGTATTAAACTTTTAAGCGTGCATAAGGAAAAAAATAATTAATTTTAACAGCTTGAAGAAAATACAGTTACACAAAGATATTGAAAGAAATAACTAAAAGGAAATATCTCTCCAATTATTTTACAAAAATAAAGTTTATACATAGCATCACACAAAACGTATTTACATATCGTTATTTATTTACGAAGAAGCTCTATCAAATGTTGCTCATCTGTTACTAACACTACTATTAGATAGATTTTCAGCAAATAATGCTTCTGTTTGGTAAATCTATTTTGATGGAGGATAAACTCAGCTATAAATTCCATTTTTTAAATGTTTAAAGAAAGTTTTCGCAATATTTAAAAAAAAAAAAACATGATCGGAAAATGTTTTAATTCGAAGCATAGTTAAATGATGTATCCTAAAGGCTGCATTTATTATCTTAAAAAAATAATAAAAATTTATTTAAATACATTTTTTTACTCTAAAAATAATTTGATCAAAATCATAAAATAAAAAAAAAAGCTTTCGTCATTTGCTGATAAGAGAAATTGTTATGAGAATAAAATAAAACATGTGAAGCATATTCAAATCTGATTCATTATATTTTAAAATGACATAGATGCAATTAATAAACAATACCTTAAGCTATTTGGATTAGATTTAATACCTAGCTTCGCAAGCAGATGTTGTAACATTTAATGAATACAATTTAAATACATGAATACTTCAAGGAATTTTAATAAGTATACTATTGCAAAACTAATTTTATAAAAGTTTTCGTTAAATTGTACGACTTCATGTTTCATGTTCAAAGTAGATACTATGAAAGAAAAACTGTTGCATAAATATTTGTTTGATTTAATTTGTTTTATTTAAATGAATATTTATACATTTAAATTATGTTTGCAATAGAATTTAATCTAATACTTAAAAAAAAGCTTTTCTTTGAATTAATATAATCATTCTGTAAAATTTCATATTTGTTAATAAACCAATATGTAATAAAACGCAAAAAAAAGTAGAAGGTACATTTCATGCTTAATCGTTTCAGAGTGTTCATAATTGTAAACAAATTTCATTATAAACGCCTTGCAGAAGAAAAAAAAACAGTGATCGATTATAATAGCGCATGCATAGAAGTATAATATATACCTAATCATGACATTTCAGTTAATTTCCTTTATTTCATTAATTAATAAAAATAAGAAAATTCTAAAATTGACTACGTCTTATTCCCCGGTTCAGTCAACATAACTCTATTCTTCTAAAATTGCTAGAGCAAAATATATATCTTATTATACATCCATTGTTATTTGAAGGAAGAAGATATAAATAACAAACTCATTAAATTTCATTATTTTATTCAGCTGGTTTCCTCATTTAATATTTTTCGAATACAGTATTACTAATTGAATATAGTATAATTTCTTACACATATAAAGAATAATATGAAAAACAGTGTAACGTCATTTAGTACAGTTCAATTATTAAGGAATAGAACATTTAATACAAATAAATGTTTTTGTTTAATATTTTTCTCAATATCTTCATATGAGTCTATCAATTCAGTTTTTTACATAAAATTTATTATGAAATTGTGTAAAGTTGCTTTAGAAATCGCATCTTTAAATCCTGTCTAACATCAACAGTAAAAAAATATACATAAAATCAAAATAAAATTTTTTTGGTTTTGATTGACCTACAGAAAGTGCAAACGTTTTATGATTAGCAACACACTGTTAATTTTTATGATTTGGTTTACACACATAGCGCTCCAAATATAATTTTTTATATAATTAATGTTAGAGCTAATATTTACAAACATAAAAAAAAATCTCTCAATTTCTATTTCATTTCTTTATATGAATTTATTCGTTGGAACAAACAGATCTATTTACTGATGAATAAATAAATAGCGAAGAAAACATTGAACGAGAACATGGATCATGGTTGAAATGTTATATTTTGAGACATTTTCTGAAAATTAAGTTAGATATAATGATTCTTATCTATCAAAAACTATTAATACATAATAATAATATATGATATTAATATATAACATTAATATATAATATTAATATGTAATATTACTACATAAGTTTTAAAAAGTATTGTTCTCATCATACATTTATATATTAATTAAATAAAATAGGCAAAAATACGTGGGTAGATGGACAACAGTAAGATGGTTCCTTCATTTGAGTTTTTATAGACTTCAGTCTCACGTTTTATAATAATGCTACAATATCCTTCTTATTATTGATAGTTTATCAAAAATTAATTTTTACTGCATTGAATGCTAAATTTATGAACGGAAATTTCAAAACACAAGATTGAGAAACCATTTCAAATTGTTATTCCATTTCTTCTTTCAACCAAGAATGACATCATTTACATTATTTATTCAAATCAAAGTTTTGGTAATTTTCTTTAATAAACATCTCTGACATATTAATTCAATTATTTAGTTTCTGTAGTGAGTTTTTTTTCTCCTTATAGGAGTTTTTTGTTGTTTTTTTACTTCATTTACACCTTAGAATTATTTATTTAATTCATTTACATGACGGAAGCAATTATTGATGTGTTTGGGAGGAGAAGAAGCAATGACATATTTTCATCAACAAAAAACTATAAAAAATTTTTTTTAATATATAAACATATTTTTGAAAACATGTTTCACTCATTCTTTGTAAATTTAGAAATAAATAAGCGATAATTCGTTAAATAGCAAATAGCTAAATCTCTAAGCAACCTTACGAAAATAATAACTCTTTAGATGCATTTTTTTAAAAAAAATTAAAGGATACTTTTTAAATAAAATACTAAGTTCTGTGCCAATTTTATTATTCACAACTTCACAGCTTTTATTTTAGTATTGCATTAAATCTCACTTTTTATTGCATTTATTTTCTGAGGAATAATAAAATCAATCTCTAAACTTACTTTAAATATCTAAAATAAATGAAAAAGTGTATAATATTACTAGATCTAAACAACTCTATTCGTTTCATTTTTATTGAAAGGGACACACTTAAGCAAATATTTAAGTATATGTAAATATATATAAAGTAGATTATAAAAATTTTTAGGAATTAACATAAAGGTTCCCTAGCTCTTAAATACGCTTTGAATTTTTAAAAGTAGAAGAAAATAAGGGGTCTTACAAAGAAAATAAAGGGTCTTACATTAAAAATATGGATAAAAATTTATGAAAAATATCATGAGTATTTTATGTGTAAAATAAACGTTACAAATAAATGCCGTTGTTTATTTTCACTGAGAAACTTGCCTTTTACTAAAAAGTTAAAAATTTATTAGTAGTAAGAGTAATTTTGTTTTTATTAAGTATTATATTTTATAAATGTAGTAAATTTATTTTCTTTCTGTTTTAGGGAGGATACTGAAAGGAAGATTTAGAAGAAAAATCAACTGCAACTTAAAATATGTTATTTTGGCTACAATTCTTAGCAAATGAAAGATTCGGAAGTATGTGTATGGGCAATCAAAATAATGATTAAATAATTCAAATAAAATATTCTTTATGAAAAAAAATCCAATATTTTACACTTCTTTAACAATGGGTGTCCAAAATTCACAGCTGGATCTTTATTTTCCTCACGATTAATAAAGCTAAAGTGAGTTTTCATAATAGAATAAGTGAATTTTTCTACAATGCAAATCGAATTGCTAGGTAACAAATTCAATGCTACTTCATGTCATACCAAATTATTATACCGAAAATTCAACCCTATTTGAAATAATATCACGTTGCTATCCCACAAATTCATTACTACTTGGAGTAACACTAAATTGCTTCACCAGAAGTTAAGCGTGGATCTAAGTTTCATGAAATTGTTTCGCAGTATCAAAAGGGATGAAGATTTCGCCTGGATGCAATATGAAGCAAAATCTATAAGCTATTTTACTTTGTTGCATACAAAGTAATCATATTTCGTGATAACTTTCAAGTAAGTTACAGCAATATTTATTTTATTTTATAAGTTAAACGGTATATTGATTTGTAATGTCATAAGTTCTTTGATTTGTAATGTATTGTTAAGACCACATGCCGAGTTTTCAAAGTAACTAAAAGTAATATAAAGTGGTAATATATTGTATATAAAGTAATTCTATTTTCTGATTGTTTTCACGTAAGTTGCAGTAAAATTTATTTATTTTTTATAAATTGAAAGAAATATTGATTTATAATTTCATAAGTTATAGTTTTTAAAGTAACCTAATGCATTATAAATTGATAATATATTGTATGCTGTATTTCGAATTGTTTAAAAATATTTTCCATCTATAATATTATCATAAATTATGAGTTATTTAAATACATCAATCTTTCGTTTTAATACATATATCTGGGTAAAATACTTACTGTTAATTACATGAATAAAAATAATATAAAGTGTTGTAAGAATAAATCTTTGATAAGAATTTAGAAAAGAACAAATTATAGCTTTGATAAACAGAAAAGATTTTTTTGAAATTAATGAAATTATAAATAATGAACGCTTTTATTTTCAGTATTTACAATTGTGATGAAATATTTTGTCTACTGTAAATTAGAATCTCATCACAAACAATAAAAATTTAACGAACTATTGAGGCTACAATTTTGAGAAAAATCTGCAAACATCGACTTACTGAAGCACATAAATTTTATAAAATATATTAAAAAAAAAGATTATGAGGATTTAAAATAATTTAAATTAAAAAATGATGATAAAAATAATTACTTTTTTCTGTCACTCTTTAAAAATGATACGAAATGATATTTCTACATATTGTACTATTTTTAATAGCATTTTATATTAAAAAACTAATATACCAGTGCAGTCTAATTAAATTTTTTATCTCTAATACTTCAAAATCAATAAAATCCTATGCTGTTTCAGGGTGCATTAATAAACAATACATTGAAGTATTATCAAGATATGTAACACAACAGTATTTTAATTGTTAAGACCACATGCCGAAGTTAGATTTTTTTGCAGTTTGCTAAATTGCCTGTAGCACACCATGTTGAGATGGATCTTTATCGAGCCATTATATTTTCTTCTTGTTCTTTGTTTTTACCTGCTACATTTTGTCAACTTCTCTGTCATTGGCAATAAAAATTAACTGCTATGCAAAAGCTTATTTAAAATAAATTTGTAGCAATCATGTTTTCCAATCTTTTCATTGAAAAAAATCGATATCTATATATCTGCTACACTGTAAAAAAATCCCCATCAAATTACGGTATAAAGTACAGGCACTTTGAATGCATCTACCGTAAAATCTGTTTTCTCTGTTAAATATTTTAGCAATTTTTACAGTCATATTTACATAATTAGAGTGATTCCGTAATTTTACGATAATTATTACTTCAAAAATAAGATATATATATGATTTGTAACAATCCGTAGCGATGAATTTTATGCTAAATGGGCTAACCCTATTCGATGGATTGGATGGATTTTACGCTAAAAAGAACTAGCAGCGTGAGTGTCGCTATTTTTCGACGTAATTTGATCCAGAATTTCTTTATAGCGTAATAAACGAAGTTTCCTGAATGCTTTATAAATATAAAGGTATGCTTGTATATTTGTTTCGAAAAATATAAGTTATAGAGATGAAGACAAAGCTACAAAAATGAAAAAAGTACAAAAATTATTAATGAAATATATTCAGCATTAATTTAATGTCTTAAAACAAGCGTAACATGAACAAAAAAGTGCGTTAATGATTAATGCGAATTCTATAAATTGAAAGATATGCTCATAAAATTTAATAATTACAGGATTACCTTTATAAAATATAAAATCTGTATTGAACTTAGGAAGACATACAAGTTTACATTTTGTGTCAACATAAAAATATGTTTGAATACAAATCTTTAAAAAAAAACAGATGATAGAAGGAAAAAAAGTTTGAAATATATTTTGCAATAATAGGGTTCAAGGCAAAAGAATTCATCTTGAATTCAGATTCCTCAAGATTATTTTTCCTACCTACGAATATCTGAATTTTTTTCTTGTTTTATTCCGAAAGTTTTCTCAGTGAAACTCTGGAATCAATGAATAAAAATGAATTTTTTATAAATTTTGACTTTCTTTTTAAACATCCATTTATATTATGAAACCTTTACATGAAAGATAGAGAGAAAGCATTAAATCATTTTAAAATATTGTTTGAATTTCTACGGCAATTTTTTTTTTCTAAATACTCAAGAGAAACTGATTTATATAGACTACTTTTCTCTTATATTAAAAACAGCATAATATTCATACGCACACTGTAACGAATTCCAAATCAAATTATGGTAAAAAGTTCCGAAAATCAGTGCCTGTACATTTCATTTTACCGTAAAATTCATATTTATCGTAAATTTTAACGCAACAAAATATTGTATATATATATATATATGCAGATGTATATATATATATATATGCAGATGTATATATATATATATATGCAGATGTATATATATATATATATATATATATATATATATATATATATATATATATATATATATATATATATATATATATATATATATATATATATATATATATATATATATATATATATATATATATATATATATATATATATATATATATATATATATATATATATATATATATATATATATATATATATATATATATATATATATATATATATATATATATATATATATATATATATATATACATCTAAGTAGAATGTTGGAATCTATATAAATCGAAAGGATTTAATTTAAAATAAATTTTCAATTTTTACCAATGCGACAAAGACGATTTAAAACCGTTTTGAGAAAAGCATATTATAATAATTTATCACGCTCAATATTTGGACACAAACAATAGTAATAAAATCAAAGAAGTTAATGAAATACTTTGCTTTTGTTCAAAATATTTTTTTAAAAATGAGATCCTAATTTTGAAACAAAGAACATTACAAATCCCATTTCTAAGTTAGCATCTGAATTATATTATACAACTTTGAAAACAAGGAGCTATAAATAATGTTGTATCAACATACATTTTAATAAAGTTATTACGATGAACTAACTAACTAACAATTAAAAAGAATACATGAAATAACTGAAATTCCCAATATATTACTATACAAAGAAGAAACGTGTATTTAAATAATATCATTTCCCCGATCATTTTTTAAGCTCGCCATAGGAATTTAAGAAAAGTCATAATTGCTTAAAAATTTTTATGAATGAAATACTTAATGCATATGCATATAAAAATTAATTCATGTTATTGTTTTCATTTTTTTAGCTTGGGTAAGTTTCATTTCAGCTGGAATCAATAATACTATATTTTTATCATTTATTTTACGTATTTCCCCCTCTGTTTTGTTTGCCAAGAAACAATTTAATATCATTCCTCCGATCATTTATTAAAGTGTGTATAGAAATTTAAGAAAAGTCATAATAGCTTAACAATTTCTATGGATGAAATACTTAAAGTGGTACTCATATAAAAATAAACTCATGTTATTGTTTTTATTTTTTTAGCTTGGATGATTTTTATTTTAGCTGGAATCAATAATACTATACTTAACATTTATTTTACGTATTTCTCCATCTGTGTTGGTTGCCTTGAAACAATTTAATATTAGTACGGAGTAGTCGCGATAGGTTTTCATATGAATTTATTAATTTACTAAAATTTTTAAAAGGTGAAAACAATACTTTCTTTAAATATTTTATGCACAGTTACATATTTTTTTTTATTTAATTTTTTATTTAATAATGGTCAAAAAAAGTTTGAATTGTAAGGTATACGATGTATTGCATCATTTTAAGGAACATAATTTTGAAAGGGAAAATACAAAACCTGAGAAATATCCGTAGTATAGCAGGAATTATTCGACTAATTTCGTTCGAATTTTTAATTTTGCCCCGTGAAATTATGTTTATTAAAGTGATACAAGATTTATATACCTTACTATTTTTGGAATATTATTAAATAAAATAATAAAAAAGTAACAAATATTTGTAAAAGTTATTTTTTACATGGAATTATCTTTGGAGAATTATCTGAATTATTGGACCTGACAGAAGCATATTTTCCCGATTGCGGTTAACCCTATATTTGGGGGGAGACCGAAATCCAAGCCAGTCAAAAAAGTGTATGCTTATTCAGAGAAATGTATTTTTTTGCGTATGTGTATTTTTTTGCCTGATTTCGTAGCTTAAAATATTGTCTGCACTTATTAATTAGCATATTTGGATCACCTCCTCAAGCCATTAAGATTAAGTCCTAGATCCGATCTAAGATCAAAAGTTATTCAGGTTGATGTGTTTTTTCTCATTTTAAGAAACTATATGTTCGAAGAAAAGTCTATACGTTATAAGGGAACTATAAATAGCAATGTATTAACTTTTTGTTAAAATTATGTTCAATAAAAAAATAAATTACATATAAAATGCGAACTTAAAATTACCAACATATTTTACAAACATTACAAAGAAAAAACTTCCAGTACATCACAAAATAAAGAAAAGAAATATGGATTTAAAATAATATCATTTCAGCAATCATTAATAAAACTCTCCATTGAATTTTAAGAAAAGCCATTCTTGCATAAAAATTCATATGAAATGAATACTTAAATTGGTACGTATATAGAAATTAATTTATGCTACTTTTTGTATTTTTACCAGCTTGGATGATTATTATTTTAGTTGGAACCAGTAATAAAATACTTGTATCATTTGTTTTGCGTTTTTTTCATTAGTATAAATTTTATTGAATTTAAGTGTTTATTTTTTTCTGAAGTAATATTTATTTCAAATATTATGTTATATTTAAAATATTTATACTGTTTAAAATATATATATATATATATATATATATATATATATATATATATATATATATATATATATATATATATATATTACAAAGCTGAATTGTAAATATCGATATCATCTTACTGTTATTTAAAAACAAACTTTAGTTTTCCAGTCGTAAATACTTTAAATTTTATTTCAGAATGCATCTTTTTTTAATTTGAAATAAAACGTGTGTTTGTTTGGAATTATGTAAGCTTTTATGAGTAACCTGCTATTTCTCTTTAATTCGGAATAACAAATTTTTGAAGATATCAACCGGAAATGCGCTGATAATTTTACGAGACATTAATTTGTCTCATACTTTTTATATTTTTTTCTATCTTAGATGATTATTATTTTAGATGGTATAATTCATTAAATACTCATATAATCTTTTTTTAAATTTTTACTTATATACTTTAAACATATTACTTGCACACTATAAAAAATTCCAGTTACGGTAAAAATGCCTACTCAGAGGGGGCCAGCACATTTTTCCGTAAAATCCTCTTCTACCATGTGGTAAAAAGGGATTAAAAATGATAAAAATGTTACGGTACTAAAGTCATGATATTCAGCAATTATTACAGTAATATTTTCCTAAATTACTGAATCACTCTAATTAAATAAATATTTCTATAAAAATTACGCTGTAATATTTTACGATAAAAATGAAGTTGACGGTAGATGAAACGCCCAAAGTGCCAGTATTTTATACCGTAATTTGATTGAAACTTTTTACAGTGTAGCCTGGGAGGGTTTATTTAAATTTGTTTAGTTTGAAAAAAAAATCGAAAGGTTAAAATATTATTTATTTCAAATATTTTATGCATATATTATAATTCTGATATAAAAACAATGATTAATAAAAATCTGTTTATATTGTTATTAAAAAAAACTACAACGTCTACTTCTGTGTCACAAATATTTTAAATTATATTTAAGAATTAATCATTTTTGGTAAAAATCTCAATGCTTTTTCATTTAATTTAAAATAATACATAACTTCCTTTTGAATTAAGTAAGCTTTCATGAGTAACCTGTTATTTTCATTTTATTACAAATCACAATTAAATTGTAAAGATTCAATTCACCAAGATACCATCCAGAAATGCACTGGGAATAACGTAATATACATTCATTATTGAATTAAATTTTGCCATCTATTATTTAAATAAAAACTTTGTATCAAATTAAATTACGTTATTTTAAAACAAAAATATTAACAATAATTCGGAATAAAAATTAATAAAACCATTCTACTTGTTCCAGATTCCAGATGCAGGACGCGTTTTGTTCCAGAGATAAACGTGGAGCCTTTGAATAATTTAAATTTAATTTCCCTAATGATCGACGGGGACGAATGAGATCAATTATTTCGAAGTTAGCAGCCATTATACCATTATAATGCAAACAATTGTAAAATACGTGACTTCTGCATTTATAATAGTTCGAATGAATTATCAATCATTCATTGATAATGGTGTTCTGATCAACGGCAGAGACGACGGATGTTAACGCTTTGAACGTGATTATTTAAAATATTTGTTTGCCGATATTGCTACAAAATATGTTTTTGTTCATTTTCGAACCGAGAATGAAATAATTAGTTTTAACGGAATACAAACTGTTATATTAATATTAAAATGAATATTATTTAGAATTCTATGCACGAAAAGACCTAAATTTAACATTTTGAAAGTAAAACAAAAGAATAGTTTAAAATGTATTATAAACCACCAAATACACTACAATGTATTTAAGATTAACTCTAAGAAACTTAATATTTAGTGAAATTTTATTATATATATATATATATATATATATATATATATATATATATATATATATATATATATATATATATATATATATATATATATATATATATATATATATATATATATATATATATATATATATATATATATATATATATATATATATATATATATATATATATATATATATATATATATATATATATATATACAGGTGGTTATCAAAATAATGGAAACACCTCAGATTTTGAAGGAATCCTTTATTAATATGGCGTAGGACCGCCTTTTGCATGCAAAACAGCTTGGATTCGCCTAGGAATCGTATCATACAAATTCTGAATAGTGTTTAGAAGAATATTGTACCATTCTTCATGGAGATATTGTGAAAGTTCCGTGAGAGATGCCGGTGGAGGATATCGATTCCGGATTGAAAGCTCTAAACTAGACCACAACGGTTCGATTATATTGAGGTCTGGGGACTGTGCTGGCCAAGGTAGATGTTCCACTTCATCCTCGTGTTCATCAAACCATGATTGGACAACTCTGGCTGCATGAATAGGGGCGTTATCATCCTCGAAAATTCCATCTCCTGCAGGAAACAAAATTTGCATCATAGGATGGACCTGGTCAGCTAAAACTTCTCTATACTTCTCCCCAGTGATCCTTCCTTTCAGGGTTACCATTGGGCCAGCAGAAAATCATGACACGACTGCCCATACCATGACCAATCCACCTCCATGCTTGACAGTTGGATGGAGGCAATCAGGATCATACGCTTGTGCAGGTGCTCTCCAGACATGTACCCGTCCTGTTGTGGGGAAAAGTGTGAAAGACGATTCGTCTGACCATATAACAGTCTTGCACTTATCAATCGACCAGGTTTTGTGGTTGTGGCACCACTCTACACGACGTTTTGCATTAGCATCTGTGACAAGTGGCTTGGGAATTGCTGTTCTGCCGTAAATGTTCTCTTTATGAAGGTATCTCCTAACTGTAATTGTTGACACTGGAGAATCCAGATGCTGATTGAGCTCTGCGGTCACTTTGGCTGCAGTTGTTTTCTGTTTAGACATTACAATCCGCTTCAATACCCGTCGGTCTCTTTCACTCAGCTTCTCCTTCCATCCACTATTTTGCTTTGCTGAGCTTGTCTTTCTGCGCTGTGTGTATGCTGTCATGACTTTAGACACCGTACCTCTAGAAACGCCTAAAAGCTGGGATGTTTCGGTCACTGTTGCTCCAACTAGCCGGGCTCCTACAATTTGGCCTCTCTGAAAATCTGTGAGGTCTGACATTTTAAGCTTCTGACAAAAAATTCAAAACGTAGACAACTCTGTTAAAGCTCTCTCATACCACCTAATATATGTACTTTTTATATTAAAAAATACTGGTAGCTAAGATTATATTTTAATGCTTATGAAGCGAATTCTTAAATGTCCCTTTTATTCACAAGTGTTTCCATTATTTTGATAATCACCTGTATATGCCTATTCAATTAGCCATAAAGTTTACGGTAAAGCACATTTTTTATATATGCGGTTCTTAAACCGTTTACAACTAGTATGATAAAAAAAAACATTCATTTTAAACTATACGTCGAAACATTTAGCATGATTTCAAAATCATAAAAATGAAATTAAACTACACATTGGAGCCAGTTTTTTCGTTAGTAATGGTCATTGGGGTTAGGCTGTGGCTGAGTAGTGTTTTATCAAATCACCCGTGGAATGTGTTTTAATTAGTTTATCTAGTTGTTTACGGCGTCGTAAGAGATAGGAAATATTAGACTTTTTTGTGCAAAGCATCTTTATGGTACCGATGTCTCTTCACTACAGAGTATCTTATTCTAATAGTCCAGGGTAAAACATTGAGCAGTGCAGGTCACTGCTCAATTTGTATAATGTTGAATGATATGTGAATGTTGAATGACATTATAATGTTGAATGACATTAGGGACTCGAACCCCATTTCTGATATTGACTTATTAGACCTTTCGGGCCATAACATATACCCAGCTGCCCTAAACTAAGTGACTTCATTAGATGGGCTTAGCTAGTGAGATAAAATTCTGGTTGTTCAACCGCTTTGAGTGAAAGCAATAACTGGACATTTTTTCTCACAGTTAACAGTTTGAATATCATCTTATTTATGGTTATATAACAGTTCTGTTTGAATATGGAAAAATAACAAATAAATAAACTATTAATGAAATATTTTTTCCGAAACATTTCTAATGGCTAAGAAACGACGAATAATAACAGTTTAACTTGATTTAAATTATTTGTTAGCTTATATCGTTCTATAATAAGTTTTTGACCATTTTCGGGCAGAAAATTAAATAGTTAGTTTTAACGGAATAGAAATTATTATATTAATTTTTAAATGAGTGTTGTTTAGTATTCTATGCCTATAGCAAGCGATAAAAATTTAATACTTATAAATTTCAAAACAAACATATGTATTTAAATCATTTTAGTGTTAGTTTTATTTTAAAAAATAATTTAAGCTTTTAATACCGTCTACATACTAGTTTCTGTATTCTAAGACTTTTGATTACAAAATCTTGATGTTTCAGTTAACCATTTATTTTTCAGTAAATTAAATAGAATTTTAACATTTTTATGAATAATTATTTGAAATACTCGTCTTAATAAGGCAAAAATACATGTTCCAAAACTTGAAAAACTCATTGAAATTGAACACCATCCATTTGATAGTTTTTTCATTCATAAAGAAATAGTTTATCGTAAATTCTGGTATTTAAAGCAACGGTTCTTATTATCTTATTATCACAAATTTAGAAAAAATACTGAACTAAAACGTAAATTTAACCGAATAAATACTTTCAAAGTCATGTTATAAAGTGTCATGATAAAATTACCAAATTTTACCACATTTACCAAAGTTTAACACTTATTAGAAGACAATGTTTTATTGTAATTTTACCAAAATAATTATCACAACACTTCGGTAAAGAGATCCATGCTTTTTAATGTTCACATAGAACCAGAAATACGGCAAATTTAACCATATTCTCGTGCTTTTAACCACACTTTTTTTCGGTGAAGAACTTTACTCGTGCTTCAAGTAGTATTACATGTAATGCTAAAAGAGTTCAAGATTAATTTAAATAAAGGGTTTGGCTTTTTTCTTCGTGGAATTCGACATTAAGAACAGTTTTCTGCGATATTCCATCCGATTTCTAGAACTATATACTATATGTAATGGCACACTGAAAAAAATCTATGGTCAAAACTACAAAAATATGGTAAAGTGTACCATATTTCTGGCTGTATAGAAGCATCAAAATTTCCGTAATTTTTATCGTACTGCTGTGGTAAAGTGTGTAGAAAAATTAACAATAAAATAGGATTTTATAATTTCTAATAAAATTATGTAAATGTAGAAAAATTTGGTAATTTTGCTCTGATACCTCAAAGCATGGCATAAAAAATATTTATTCAGTTAAATTTGCTTTTAAGTTTTGCAGTTTTTACTATATCTCTGGTAATAATAAGTATAATTATTAAAACCCAAAAATTCCCGAAAAATTCGTTACTATATGAACAGAAAAATTTCCAAATGAATGACTTAAGTACCGTATATTTTGGTTTCATTAACCAGAATTATATTTTTTTTACCGAAAACAATTACCTAGGTTCGCTCCCTGGTGATGAGGTCATTTTGTAGTGTCTTCCCGGTAATACGGTTGGTAACCTGAGGGCTAATATTTGTTATCATAAATGTTCATGATATTTGCTAAATTAAAACGCCTTTTATTTCAAACAAAAATGACAGAAATTATATTCGTATGAATGAAATTTTGAAATTCATAAAATTATTCAAAATAGATGTATCATTTATTGTCGAAAACTTATATCTACTAACGTTATTACATTTCTTAGAAAAGTAACTGACAGTTCGTGCTATGCGTGAAATCACTGTATTTGATTATACGTAACTATTCCCGTCTTCTGAAATGATGTTAGACTCATGTTATGTGCAATTAATTGAATTCTGTGACAGTGAGGAAAATTGAATACCGCGATCCAAACTCACAACCGTCTCCTCATATGGTAATATAGTGTGTAATGAACGTCTCGTACAATCAACATACAGACAGTCCAGTAATAGTCACCTTTGGCTAGTTCAATACCTTTTCTTGTGTAATCATAATGGTGACATGTATAACTGCAAATTATATACAATTGGGTTGTATAACTCAAAACTAATTACAAGCGTCCAGAAATTTAAATGTTTAAACTTTAAAACTAAAATCAGATATTTATTTAGGTGCTGTTTTAATTGGATAGCAAACAAAATCACTGATTTAATTTTATTGAAGTGTGTAATCCAAAGCTTTACACATATCTTATCTAGGATGCTAAGTTTTAATTGATAATAAAAAAAAGAGATGATAATTATAAATTCTTCATTTTAAAATTAATATCAAAATTGAGCACATTTTTTAAATTTCTTTATTTGATAAGAACAATAAGGAGTTTTATTTTTACACAGCAATAAAACTTTATTTATACCGTTATTATTTAATTGAAAGATAGATTAAAGCTTACATTTTTTGCAAGTTTCATTTTTTTGCTTGACCACGTATTTTTATTAGTGTTTCGAAACTTTTATTTTTTATTTTAGTTTTATTTTTGCTTATAATTAGAAGAATTTTTTTTTCTTATTTTACAAGCTCAGTAAAAGTGTGATTCAGTAAAAATGTGGATTTGCTGATTTTATTTGTAGTTCGAAAATATTATTGTAGATAAAAAATACAAAATTATAGGAAGGATAAACAAGGAAAAAGAAAATAGCAAAAAATAGCAAACTTACTTTAAAAATTCTTTTAAAAAGATACAAAGGCTAGGAAGAAAATAACAAACGATACATTCTCGTCCTCAGCTCTCACGATTATTTCCATAAATTTTAGTGCTTTCTAACATTGTAATAACATATTAATGAACCATTTTAAAGATGTTGTGTATATATATATATATATATATATATATATATATATATATATATATATATATATATATATAGCATAGGAACCTATTATGATTCCTATGCTATAATTATTTCTGTCAAAGCTATAGAATTAATTCATTAATCGTTTTAATTTGATTTAATAATTTACGAAACTTATTAATATGCATTTTACGAGATTTTAAACAGCAATGGCTTACAATTCCTTTATATCAAGGTAATATCTAATTGTGAGTTCTTGCGCTCAGTGATTTAAGAATTTTTTTTTGAATTTGGATGCTGACTTTTATATTATTTACTACACTTTAAAAATTTGATATCTTCCAGAATCCGATTGTTTATTAATTTAAAATTTCCAAAATAATTACTAATTTTTAAAATTCCTTGAAGGGTTAAAATGTATAACTGACATAATATAAATTTCGAAACTAATAAACTTAATATCAATAATCTCCATTCTCTCAATTTCAACATTTTTATTTCAAATTATATATAGTTTTAGCCAATAAGCTCATTTCCAATTTCATAGCGCAAAATTCACAAAATATTCTTATCGAAATGAAAAACACAAAGATGCCTGAAAAGCTATTAGCATACATATCAGCTCATGCACAGCAATAAACGATGATAAATAAAGTTTTTCTAATCCTTTAAAAATAAAATCAACGTAATTGGTTAATGAAGTTATCTACTTCTGCTTGGTAGAAATTTAGGCACAGCGCAATAATTCCATATCTGCCATTTAAAAATATATAACTAACATAAAATAAGTTTATAAATAAATAAACTTAATAATAATAATTTCTATGCATCAAACTACTAAAAACTACCAAATCCAAAATAATAGTTTAAGTAGCAAATAAAAACAAAAACTGTTCATTTTCTACACTAGTTTCTTTTCTGTTTATTTTACCAGAATATCTCTCTCGTTTTTAAACATTTTTATTTCTAATAATATACAATTTGTCCAATAAACTCATGTCAAATTTCATCGCCTAATATTCACAAAATATTCTTACTGAAATGAAAGACTCGAGGAAGCCTGAAATGCTATTAGCATACATATCAGTTCATGTACAGCAATAAAAGATTATAAGGAAAGTTTTTCTAATCCTTTAAAAATATAATTCGAAGTCAACGTAATAGCCTAATGAAGCTATCTATTGTTGCTTGGTAGAAATTTAGGCAGAGCGCAATAATTCGATATTCGCTCGTGTGGAATAAGAATTATGTTCTGAGAATCGTTCCGTGAAATGGAATTGTCAGGGGAAGGGATGGGGACTAGGGTTAACACTAGAGATAGGGGTTGAGGGGTCCGGGGAATTTAGATTTCCCACTTCCATGAAAAGAGAAAGCAAAAAAAAGGGAAAAAAGGCTGGCCATTTTTTCCCCTTCTTTTTGCATTTTAAAATATAAGCATGCGTACGCTGTTTGGGTTTAGACTGTTTTGAAAGAATCGCGAGGAGAATTTAAAACAAATATATGCCATTCGAAAGCCAATTGTTCGGGAAAGTTTTGACGTTTTGAATGAAGCAAAATTATTAAGTTTTGCTTTTTTATATTTCACTGAGGTAGACTGAAAGGAGCTGGAGAAAAGTTCTAAAACTATAAATTTAAAAACAGGACATTTTTTAAAATAGTTTCTCAGGGAGTTTTTTTTTTCAAAAAAGGTTTCACCTATGCACCACAAAGAAGAAAGTCAATAACTAGAATAAGATTCTTTTACTAAAAAGTCAACTTTTTCTCATTTAAAATAATATTAGTCGCAATATGGTGAGCAAAATGACAAATACAACTCGTGCTCATAAAACAAAGTTGATGAATGGCAGCATAAAGTACAAACATAGGATTAATAATATTTGTTTTGTGAAATAGAAAATAACAATGATCAGAAAATATTTTTATAACAAATTGAAACGTTTTTTAGAAAAAAATTATACCGAAATTATACCGAAAAAAATTATACCGAAATTATACCGAATTATACCGAAAAAAATTATACCGAAATTATACCGAATTATACCGAAATTATACCGATTTATATAAAAAAATAATACCGACATGGTGAGTGTATCATCCGTAAAATCCATTTTTACCGAAATTTTTACAGTAATATTTATTAGTGTGTGATAGAGTGATTTAATATTTTATTTTTTATGAAATCACTTACAAGGAAAACCTTCGCAAGAAAAGATAGTCAAATACAGGAAAATACTGTCTTCAATAATTTGAGGATAAGCTTTTCGTGAAAAGCATGCAGCCTAACATAACATATCGGTTAATAAAAATGAAAGTGAAATAAAATTGAATGAATTTTCAGATAATGCCAGAAATTGAATTGGAGAAACTAGCTGAACCAGCGTTTGCACAAACCACTGTACTACCTCATAGTACCATACAAATGATTTTGAAGTCAGGTGGAAAATGTTGGAAAACTCCAAGAATCTTCTGAAAGAAACACAAAAAAACGACTCAGTTTCGTCTGAAATTTGACAGTCCACGTTTCAACAAAAATCACGTGATGACTTAGAGTGAAAGTGAAATTCCTTTTGTTATAGCTATACTAAACATTTTTAAAAACTAAATATATCAGATTTGTTTAAAATTAATAAAGATTAGATCTTTTCAAGCATAAGAAGATTTTGAAGGGGAAACTAACAAAATATTTTTTGAAAAGTTAAGGATTTTTAGAGGGTTGTTGACAAAATATATAAAACTAGTATTGAGTACATGGTAAAATTCTTATTTTCACCTTTCCATAATTTAATTTTCTCACTTCATATTCATATTTTCATATTTCTAACATATCGTATAATATTTCTTATTAGTTAGTTATTATGTTATAGTTTATTTTATGAATTTTAAAAAAAAATGCTTTTCAACTCTTAAAATAAAATTCTGCAGTATAGCCTTCAGGACTATAACTTTGAACTGTGGATGAATTCCAAAGTTATGTGCATCTAAGGCTTTTCCATATTTCACCTAAAAAGTTGATATTTAAAACATTATTTTATGATTTGATTTTAAAGCGTGCGTCTCTCAATATTAGCAATGCTAAAAAACTGCGATACAATGCATGTCAATCTAATAACAATCATAAGCGGCTTTACTTATTTTACACGATTTATAAGTTGTAGGTTAAATTGTTTTATGCGCACTTAAACATTTTACGCATTAATTATTTCATCAAAACCGTTCCAAAAATGTCATCAAAAAACGTCATAAAAACGTTTTCAAAAACGTAATAAAAAACGTTTTAAAAACGCTCCAGATACGAATATGTCTCACATAAGGTTTATTTTTAAGAACCCAATAGCACTGTAAAAAATTCCGTATCAAATTACCGTAAAACCGTATTGATCGTGTTGATCCATTTTTACAGGAACTGTAACAGAACACAAAACCTAATTTACCGTAATTTTTACAGTAATAATTATCGTAAAATCATTGAATCGCTTTAATAACATAAATATCATTGTAAAAATTTCGGTATAGTATGTTAAGGTATAAATGGATTTTACAGTAAAATGGATTTTACGAATGATGTACCGGAAGTTCTGGTACCATATCATAAAAATCCTGGATGTTTATACTGTGTAGTTATAGAAGAACACCATAGAAAATCTTAAAGACTTAAAATAGGACATGATTTATTGTTCGTTTATGTAGATATTATTATTATTTTTAAAACTGCATTAAAATTTTTTTCTACTTATTGCAAAGCGGGCAGAGATTCAAAAAAGGTTTAGAACCTAAAAACGGTTAGAAATTCGTTGTGATTTTACTCTTTTCAATCATTTAACCTGTAACTTTATGCTGAGGTAAATTTATTCAATGTGTTTTTTCCTATCAGTGTAGATTAGTCAATGCAGGAGGAAGAACTTTTGAAAGTAATGGAATTTTTTAAAATTTAATCAAAACATGTTATTTGTGTTTTTTCTTGACCAAAACGCTATTTTAGTTAGTTTTGATTGGTAATCCCATTTTTTTTAATAAGAACTATTTGAAAAATCGTTGCTATATTTCATGATATTCTTCATCAAGGGAAAAGTTATGAAACATTATTTCAAAAATGATGTGTTACTTTTTAAGGTATGGAAAACGGAAATTCTATATAAAAACGAAAGTTTATGCAAAAATGTTCTATTGATAATATTTGAGAATAACTCTTGAATTTCAATAAAAAAACATCGAAATAACGTTTCGATGAGCTACAGGCACATGCATAAATAATAAGATCCTTGCACTGTTAGAATTACCATTTTAAATTCCCAGTAAAATAACCAGAAGTAGTATATTCCTCCAAATAACAGTAAAGATTACGGTAAGGAACATTTCTTTACCATTACGGGATTGAAATCGTTTACAACTGCTATTGTTAGAAAACTGTAACTGCAACCATTTTCAACTATTATGGTTTCAAAACCATAAAATCAACACAATGACATTTAATTGGACATTTAATATTGGGGTTGAGTGTGTTAGGTATTTCGTTAAGTAATGAACGTTAGACTTAAGTTGTGGTTGAGCTGTGTTTTGCCAACTAAAACGTGGAGTGTGGCTTTATCAGTGTGCTAGTAGTGTTATCTTCAGTGAGATGGGACCCATTTCATTTGAGGAGTGTTTTCATATTAGTTTTAAACCTGGAAACTCTTAACTTGATAGAATCTTATCATCTTACATTCTACAATTATAAAAAAAGAAAGGATCTCGAGCATTTTTCGCATCAGGTAATTAGACTAAAATATTTTGTCCAATTACTAGAATAGAACTAAAAGGTTTAATCTTAACGTACTGTAAATTATTTTTACTCAAATTTTACGAAACTTTCTTCGTTTTCGACAAAACCGTTTCCAGTATATGTTCCGAGTGAACATTTCATCAAAGTAACAAAGTAATCATTGTCACTTTTTAGCGGAAACCGTAATAGTAAGCAAATGTTTCGTCTTTTTTCTCTCCAAAAACCCTGTGAATCATGTATCAAACTTTTCTAATAATTACTTTATCGTGTGCATCATATAACTGGATCAGTGTTTCCTTAACAACACAAAAAAAGATAAAAGAAACAGAGATATAAGCTACATCCATGTCCGTAGCGAGATTCGAACCCGGGAACTTACTGATTTGAGGCCAACGCCGACACCAATATATTGACCGTTCGGCTTATTTTGTCACTTCGATCGACTAGTCTTCATCCTAGTCTTAATCTTCTAGTCTTATCATTTTTATTAACAATCTGTTAATAAAAATGATAAAGAGTTCCCGTTTCGTCACAAATCACGCGATTTCGCGACGAAATAACTCTCAAAATTAACAAACTATACCTCAAGAATTGCTAAATCTGCAAAAGTGAGAGTTTTATTTCGGAGAGTGTACCAGAATTGGGCAAGTAATTCTCATCTTATTGCTAGAAATTCTTGCCATAATTTTGCAATAACTATTACTAAAGAAATACATGCAAGCATTGCTAGGAAGTTTTTCTTTGTATTTATTACTTTCATTTTAGCATTTATTTGAATTTTTACGATAAAAATGTGGAGTCCTGAAAATAAAGATAAAAAAAGGTGTTTAAAAAAAAGAAGAAAAAAAACGTCCAATGTCCATTTTTCAGACAATTCTCTAGAGTATTCGCACATATTAGTTTTAGAACTAGAAGAAGCGAAAGCGTTTACGAAGTTCTCGACATATATTGCATATTCTTCACAAAAGGAATTGTAGCGACATCTAACTTTAAAGTATATGATACTCTTTGAGAAGGAAACATTTCTTTCTTGGCATTCAGAAAAAAGAACGAAACTGTGCGACCATGAATTTTAATATAAAAATATAAAAATGAAAGCATATTAAGTGAATTCTACTAAGTCGATGGATATTACATATGAGAATGCTGTTGGAAATGTAATATCCCTGCTCTTAATAACTTCCACAAGCTTAAAATAAATATGAATTTTCAAGCACATTTTATAAAGAACACTGCGGATAAAGAAAACATAATTAGAAATTTAAATATTTTTTTCAGCATTTAGTTGACTAAAATTCGATATTATATCTATTATCTAATAATTGCACCTTATTACGAGCTTGTACTGTTAATGCTTTGCATTGTTATCATTCCGCCGTTGTGACATTTGAAAACCGTAATTACATTTTACTTGAAACTTCCTGAATGAAGCATAATAATATTTTTTTTTCCAATGCCCTCCTGGAGAATGACCTAGGTCATAAAGGCATCTGTAGGGCATATTTGTTGACCGCTCTTTCAGGGGCACCATATTAGGTGGGCCAACATTGCTCCCACAGTAAGCACAGATAGTACAGAGAAGGAAAGAGCATCCATGCCTTGCCCGGGATCAAACCCAGAACCTTTCTGATGCAAGGGCAGTTCCCTAACCCCCCCCCACAGGCAGGTCGACAGCATAATAATACAAAATCAATATTTTAAATGAAGGTTTCATTTGAATAGTGACCTTATTTCAAGTATAAGCTTCTTTCTTTATGTTTATAAAAGTCATTAATGCATTTTTAAATATATATATATATATATATATATATATATATATATATATATATATATATATATATATATATATATATATATATATATATATATATATATATATATATATATATATATATCGGCAGCATATATATATAAAATACTTAAGGCCAGAAACATAATTTAACGACTAAATTTACGTTTGATTATTGTTGAGTCCGAATCAACTACATTTTCAGTCTCCATATTTGCACTTGTAAATTAGAGAATGGTTTTATCTTAATGTCCTCATATTTCTTGTTCAGACACTGTGAAAGAAAGTATGGTCAAAACTAACAGAATATGGTAAAATTGATCGTGTTTCTTGGTCACAACATCAAAAAGTTTATTTTTAACAAAGCGCGTTGCTAAATGATGTTGGAAAAATTCGAGATAAAATATGATATCCTAATATATGACAAAAGTTTGCAAATGTGGTAAAATTTAATATTTTTATCATAATAGCTTGAAGCATGGAATAAACATCATTTATACAGTTAAATATACTTTTCAGTTTTGTATATTGTAATTAAAACTGCAATTGTGAATACCCGAATTTCTAATAAACTATATAACCCAAAAAATTATCAAATCAATGATTTAAATACCATATAGTTTGGTTTTGTTAACCAAAACTATTTCTTTTTTGCCGGAAATGTCATTACCATACAGTGCGCTATTGTTTCTAGAATTATTACTCCTTACAAAGAAAATAATTTTTAATACACGTTATTCAATATATTTATGTACTGACTAAATTCTTTATTTAATGGAGTCTCAAATAAATTTTAAGAACAGTTCTCAAACATTTAATGTACTACCATAAGTGCTATACATTTTACTAATTGATCTGACACTTAGTGTCTGCTCACAGTTGCAGTTTAAGTCAAACTCTTTGTTGACTAAATTTACTTTCTACAATGCAGCAAGAGACCCAATTTTCTGATGATCATTTTTCTGATGATTGTAATACCACATTTAGGTCTTCAAAGCATGGAAGATTCTGTGATAAATTCTCTAGAGTTTCAGGGAGCATAGTAGATACAAATGTTCTATACTTTCAGTTGTCTAAGTTTCTTCTGAAATACTTTAAAGATATTCGGTTTTCTATCAGTGGGGATACATAAAATATTATCAACAATTTACTCACATATACTTGTGGTATAGAAAAACGTATGAGATATATACTCTCTTAAAATGAAAGAGTTATTTCCCCTACTCAAAAAAGAGTTAAATTTTTTTAACTCAACTTGAGTGAAATACATTCTTATTTGAGCGAAATTCTTGCTTTGCATTAACTCAAACTTGAGTGGTATTTATTAAGCAATATTCGAGTGCTTTTAACTCAAACTTGACTGATTTATTTGTTATTTAATTGTGTGCGAGATATAAGCTGGAATTTCGATCGTTTTATTTTAAAAAGCAAACGATAATAAATCTAAATAAAACTGTTATGTTCTGTGATCTAAATAGACTATGTCTTCGTTTTTATTTTACGTTTAATTTTTTTTCCTGGAGAATATGTCATTTAATATTTTGAATTAAGAAGAATTAAAACAACTTTTAGTTCACAGCGGTATTTCTGAAGAAGACGCTGTTTTACTTTTCAGTAAGTAGATATACTTTGTTGTTTTTATTTTGAATGTGTTATATACACACTCCATTTAAATTATCTGTTTTTCAGCGTTTTTTAATAAAATATACCATTCTTTTAAATTATTTGTCAAAAAAATTTATTAAAATTGAAAGTGTTAAATGTGGATGATTATGAAATATTAAAAAAATATGATTCCCTGCCAGAATCTTTGTCAAAGCATGTGGGAATATATTATATCTGATAAGAGTTTTAGAATTTTTTCAGATTTCATATTAAAGTTTTAACATTTTATTTTAATATAATAAATTTATATCCATGTTTTAGTTTTTTTGATGTATAATTTTTGTACAAAACATTTCTGGATAATTAATTTCATATCATTCTATACTTCTTTTATAAAAGATATTTACGAAATTATTGTTCATACAGTCTATAATTGCTGTTATTTAAATTGCTTTCTATTAATAAAGTTGACTGTCTTTAATTTATGAAAGCTCACATCTGCAACAACCATTCATGCAAATCAGAATCTTCAGATGTTCAATGTATTTTATTATAAATATATCATTCAAAGAAAAAGTGGAAAATATTATATTTAAAAAAATTAAGCAGCATTTCGAATTTTTCTGTTTTTATCCTGTTTTTAGCTTTTATTTAATTGGAATTCAGAATTAATACTATCTTCTTATTTCATAAAGTATTTATCACATTATACAAACTATTTTTCCTTTGTTGCTAGCATAAAAGTTCTTACCACTTTTCTTCAAATTCAATTTTCGAGGCAAAATTGAAAATGCAGAATTAATATTTAATTAAAAGTACAATGCTAATTAAAGTATTTGAAAATGCAAATAAATTAGAATTTTACAATAGTTATAGATTAATAGTAAAAAAATAGGAACAAAATTAAAAGTAATATTTATTATGAGATATAGTTCAATTTGAATTTATATACCTATATCCCAGCTGAAAATAAACTGTAGTTATTCTACAGAACTGAAGTAATTTCGTAGTTTTTCTAGAGTTAACTGCAAATTTTCTGTAGTGCAATCTTAACTGTAAAAACACTGCAGTTATTTTGCAGCTAATGCGAAGTAATTTCTCAGTAATTTATTTCGAAAAAATATTAGCTATTGTCTACAAAATTACTGTAGTTTAAGTAAGGTCACTTTAAAATCATAAATTTAGAAAAAACTGAAATTTTAAATCCCTGGTCATTCTGCAGTAAATTTGAAGTAATTATGCAGTCATTGTTTCAGAAGTATACTTTCTGATGAATCTGCAGGAAAACTGCAGTTACTTTGCATTGTTGTAAAATTGAAGGAGTTTGATGTCTTCAATCTTGCTTTCCTGGCTGGTATATTAAATTTTTATAATGTTTTTTCTTTTTGATTATATATTAATTTCTTACAATTAGGTAAAAATTCTAAACATATATATTGATAACGGAAATAAAGCACACTATCTATATTCATAATAGTTAAAATTCATAAAATACATACTTGATTTAATTGTAATTATTTATAATTCAGAAGCGATACAATTTAATTAGTTTAAAATGTGCCTAAAATTAGGTATTTAAATATTTCTGTATTTTAGTAATTTTATTAAAAATGTCGTTTTAATTAATTTTTATTATTTATTTCTTTTTGACTTAAGAAAACTATGTTTGAGCAAAGTTTATGGTAAAAACAATATTAAAGTAAAGTCAAGTAGTTAATGTAAATTAGTTAATTTTTTTATTCGAATTCATACTAAGCTAGGATTATTGCAGAACAAAAATTATAATTATTTTTTTTCTAATCAAAACAAATATATAGTTCGGATTTTAAACAAATTTATATCAAAAGAGTTTGCAAAATTGAGCTTGAAAAAGGGTATTTAATCCAGATTTTTTAGCTTTTAACGTCTTCTTCAAAAATTTATTAATTTCAGAAATTTGTCTTAAAAAAACTAAGGCAATTTAAAACACTATACCTTTTTTATTGCTTGAAAATAAAGCTTTATAAATTAAACGAATAAATTTGTTCGAAAAAAAATGACTCATATTATTTTCAATTGAACCTAAATGAGTATAATATTTATAAAACTGCTTACTTTAAAAATTCGTTTAGAGCTCGTTTCTTTTAAAAATTAAACTTGAAAGAAAAATGACGTAACTTAGGGGAAAGGAAAAAAAACTCAAATATACAATGGTTAGGAATTTTTCATAAAAAAACCTCTTAAGTAATAATTCATTTAATTGTTGTTTTACCGTATACAATCAAAATAATTGGATAACCACAAAATGCTGCTATTCAAACTCTTAACTCTGAAAAATTTTTTTAACTGTGTTTTCACATTATTTGATTTAACAAATAAAAACTTTATACTCGCCAACGAGACCCAGCTCATGAAACTAATTAGTTCTTTGTAGCCGTCTTGACACAGGACTGTAGCCGAGATGGTTAATCGGTCAATCTCACGACAGGCGAATCCCAGTTCGAATCCCAGCCAGTGTCAATATGCTCACAGCGAAAACTTTCACTAGTACTATATTATCTAATTCGATATTTAAATTCAACAAACGTTAAGATAAAAAAAAATTCTTATCTAAAGCCTTCTCTATCAAAAGGAATTTTTTTGAAACGAAAACTATAGTATTTTTTATCGCTTACGATAGATGGCACCACTAAATACAAAAATTTCGAATATTAACAGTAAAAATTTTGACTGCAATTTACAAACTGAAATACTGAAAATCGCTCAAACACGAGTTAAAATCACTCACGTTTGAGTGAAAACGATTCACTCAGGTGATACTGAAAATCACTCAAACTGGAGTGAAAATAACTCAAGTTAGAGTGAAATTTTTTTCACTCAAATTGAGCTATTTCCATATAACTCTTTTACTTGAGTGATTTTAACTCCAGATGAGAAGGCCGGTTTTTTCTAGGTGAAAGAGTTAAATCGCACTCAAGTTGAGTTATTTTCACTCGTTCATTTTAAGAGAGTAGACAGTAATCTAGAGGTAAACCTGATTTGAACAAAGCAACCAGCAAATTTAATTGCAGAAAAGAAATAAAGACTTGATTATTCCGATGTATAAGTAATTTATTTGCATGTGTGAATTTTTCCAACTAATGCAGGTGGGGAAAAATATGATGGAGTAAGGAGTTAATCTCTAACGACAATTTTTGTACAATACGCAAAGACAGCAAATATCTTCATAATTTTTCATTTAAAAATTTGATTTTCATGTACTAGGAGTAAATTATAATAGTTAAAGACCATATCCGTAAGTATACAAATCAATTAATGCACACCATATTTTAAGTTAAGGAGAATCGGTCTCCAAAATCGTCTTACTCAATATAAACGCGGATCTCCTCTTTGAATTTTGATACTTGTTAATTAAAATATGTAGCTAGCACACATCTGGAAAATATTGTCCTAGCTGATGAAAAGATTATATCTTTTTTTCCGGTTTTTTTAAAAATTTCATGTCTTTTTTCTTTTCTTTTTTTTTTTTTTTTTTTTTTTTTTAAACAGTTTTTTGTTGTTTTTTGATTATTATTTCCCCCCCCTTCTGCACATGTCTATAATTTTCCTTTGTTTTGTCTTCATTTTAAACGTCATTTCATTGTCTTCATTTATATATATATATATATATATATATATATATATATATATATATATATATATATATATATATATATATATATATATATATATATATATATATATATATATATATATATATATATATATATATATATGTATATATATATATATATATATATATATATATATATATATATATATATATATATATATATGTATATATATATATATATGTATGATCCAGTCTTAGATTCATAATATTTCATTGCGTGAAAGCTGCACTTGAGACATATGCAGTGTTATTATAAAATCTACATCAGCATAATGATTTCCGAAATCTTTCCTTCGTTCATATAATTTTTAATTTTTTAATGGAACTTTGTAAGAAGTTATTTTCTCCTCAGTATAACTAAAGATAATTTTATTTTTAGAGATAGTTTCAAAATTCTAAATACTGTTTAATGCACTTAAACTTTTTCGAGGACACGAAACTCGAACTTTGCACCTGACATCTCTCTACCTACTTGTCATTCTGGTTTAATTTATCATCCAAATAGAAACCTAAATCAAACTTCTTATTCATCGTTTTTTTTTCTATAAACTTCCGAATTTAAGCAAATCTGCCCTGAAACATTTCTTCTTCTGTCAACCTTACCTAATTGGATTTGATTCTACTGGCTTTCGGGAGAATTGTTCTTTCCTGTTTCAAGTAACAGAAAAGAATAAGGAAAAAAAAAACTTTACCCCTACAGAGATTACTTCTTCTCGCATGTTTACAGTGTAACGAGGTTAAAGTTCCTCGAAAAGAAAGGTGTAAAAGAACGTTCTGTTCGAAAAATTTAGAAATACTTTGAAAAAAAAATTCGTGCTGAATTTGATGTTGAATTCATTTTTTTATTCCTGTATAGCTAAGCTAAGATTTTAGTTTTACATAATCTAGTAACTAATTTTATTTTAATTTTTTATTTTTTTAGAATTTTTTTATTTCTTTTTTTCTTAAATTTAGTTAAATTATTTATATTATTTAAAATTAATTTGATCAAATGTAGTACTTTTATAAAAGCAATACAAAACTTTTACTACTTAATTCTTATATATATATTTATTGGTAACTATTTTAACCCATAACGTATTTTAAATATATTTGTTAGTAACTTCAGAAAAGAAAAAAAGATGTCTTTCATTTTTACATTAACTAGACTTGGTAGGGTGAAATATTTTAATATTTTATAGTTTTAGAATTTGTTGATTAGATACAGAAATTACAAGTTAAGAAAGATTATTTAGGATTATATTTGTTGTTATAAGCAAATAAAAATGCATACAAAAGTTTACAACGAATGCATTCCTACTTTGGTTTGATTACAGCAATGAAACAAGTAAGGGAAATTTTTTTCCTTGAATATGATGCTTTCAATGAATATTTTAAAAAAATCCGGAATGATTCATCGTATAGATTACCATAACTTTGGCTGCATCATCCATAATATCAATTTTTACCATAAAATTCTAAGCCATAATTTTTACAACAATATTTATTTTAATCAGATTGATTCAGTGAACTTACGGTAAATATTACCTTAGAAATCGTGATCTATCAAATTTTTTTTTTGTTCCGTAACATGTTCCGGTAAAAATGGATTTTACAGTAAAAAATACCGGCACCCTGAGTGACCGTAGTTTTATCGTAATTTGACCGCGCTTTTTTTACAGTGTAGCGCAGTTATTGACGTAGAAACTGAAAAAGATTACAAATAATATATTAACCATAAACTCTCACATACCTCTACGTATGCCTATTTTTAGCTTATTAAGTGAATCCAAAAGCATGCTTTAATTCTCTATTTATGCAGTAAACCATTTGCTAAAGGGAAAACGCTATGTGACAGCAAATAGAGCAGCGTTTTTATAAACGGAGGGCTACTTATAACAACTACGTATTTTCAAAGCAGTGCTATATTTTATACTTAAACTGCGTCAATTCCTGGTCATGTAATTCGACGTTTTGGTGATGAAAATAGTACGTCTAAACCATGCAATTTAATGCCATTAGACTCTTTCTGTAGTTTGTGCAGCATCTCACAACTACATACTCTTTGAAGGATAAAATCGAATTTCTGATTGAATGAATCGAGTATCTAGGTTTCGAGAACACTTTCTCTGGTCATGTCTTAGTGGTTTTAAATGAAATCTAATGTGATGTCCAGGGTGGTTTCAGAGCAGGAAAATGTGCACATGGTTGGGCTGTCTGGGTGACTGAACGAATTTCCTCCAGTCGTGTCTTAATGGCTTGAAATTTATTTTAATGTCATGTCCTCGGTGCTTTAAGAACCGGAAAATTAGCAAAAGTTGCTCATGGTTAGGCAGTCTGGGTGATTGAACGAACCTCCTTCAGTTGTGTCTTAATGGTTTGAAATTTACTCTAATGTGATGTCCTCGGTGGCTTCAGAGCCGGAAAATTTGCACATAGTTTGGCTGTCTGGGTGACTGAACGAACTTCCTCCAGTCGTGTCTTAATGGTTTGAAATTTATTCTAATGTGATGTCCTCGGTGGTTTCAGAACCGGAAAATTTGCACATGGTTAGGCGGTCCGGGAGTCTGAGCATACTTTCTTGAGTCATGTCTTGGTGGTTTAAAATGCACTCTAATGTAATATCTTCGGGGGTTTCAGAGCCGGAAAATTTGCACATGATTGGGTGGTTGCTTGGAGAATGCAGTGTGAAGGCCAAGTGCTTACTACCATCCTCTGCTATCCGATTTAGATTCCGAACTTCTATCAGTAATCCATTCTGCCAAACTTCTCTCAGTAATCCATCAATGTTGCTCTAAATGTCAACAAACTAATCATATATACTTATTTTGCTCAAATGACTTTTTAATGCACTCTAATACATTTTTCAGTTCATATTAAAATTTCTCAAATATATTTTTCAATAATACACTAGAAGTTATTATATAAGAAAAAGTATCCGTCTTGTCTGGGTGGGTATTGATAAATATTTTTAGCAATATTTTAAAAAATAAGAAAGATTGATTTTTTACATATTTCATTCTATTCAGTTTAAAAATTCTAAAAAATTCCATCTCTTTCGAACAATCCATCACAACCACCTTTGAAATCATTCAGTGCCATTCCTTCTCTTATTCTGAAATCTATTTTATTTATTTCGAACTTACTTCAAAGCATTCGTGTAGTTTCCAGAATATTCCTGAAGCAATCATGGCACCTTCTTATTATTCAGAGTAAACTCCAACGTTCGATATAACAAATATTTGCGATTTCTGGCGTGAAATTTCAGCAATATGTAACAACGAGTGTAAGATGATGATAAATGTTAACCATAGAAAATGGAAAGAGTTATTAATGCGTCTATTCATGAATTTAATATTTTGATGAATATTCTTTTGTCTTCTGAGAGAAGTTTTGAAATGTATATTTTGTGGTTGGTAAATTTCGTTTAAATATAAAACGATAGATTTTTAATGGCATACTTCTCGAAGCATTTGTTACTATTTTTATAGTATATTTTTTTAAAATAACACAGTAGATTTGAGTTTTTGTTTTATGATAAGTTATACAAAATATTTTTGAAAATTTATTTTTTAAATGATTTAATATATATATACTATGAATGAGAACATTTAGTTTTAACCATATATCTTTTATGTTTATATATAATGATCTAATTTTAAGGCATTCTATATATTTACACTGAGAAAAAAGTATGGTCGGAACAACCAGAGTATAGTAAAATTTATACAAAATATTTTAGAAAGTTTATTTCTTAAATAATTTAATATGTAATTACTATGAATGAGAACAATTTATTTTTAGCCATATATCGTTTATATTTATATATAATGAGAAAATTTTAAGGCATTCGATATATTTACTCTGAGAAAAAAGGCATGGTTGGAACTACCAGAACATGGTAAAATTTACCTTATTTGAGGCTCTACGGGAGCACCAAAAAAGTTCAGTAGCTTTTACTGAAGTGCCTTGGTTATGGTTGTGATAAAATTAACAATAAAATATGATTTTATAATATGTGATTATGTATGAAAAAATTTGGCGATGTGTAATTTGAAATTTTCTTAACACGCTGGTTAGTTGCAAATGTGGTAAAACTTGGTAATTCTTTCGAACGCATGGCATAAAAACCATTTATTCAGGAAAATTTACTTTTCAGTTTTGTATTTTTTACTTCATCTGCAGTAACTAAAACAATAATTTTGAAAATCAGAAATTCCTGTAAATCGTTACCTGTTAATCATTGTAGCTTTTTTGACCGAAAAATTTCCAAATGAAGCGTTTAAGTACAGTATATTTCTATTTTATTAACCAGAATTATGATTTTCTTATTAGAAATGTCATTACCATACACTACAGTAATTTTACTAGAATTTTATTCTCCGCGTAGGGTCCTCAAAAAATATTGAAAATTAAAAGTTTCATTGAAAAAATTAAAAGTCATATAAGCTTTTGACTTATTTATTATGTAAATTGGAGGTATTTCAAAAAAGACAAAATAATATGTAAGTAAACGTGCATTTTATTTCTTATCGATCTATTTAAAATTGGAACATACCTTTACCTACATATTTCTCCTTTTTTTAAAGAAAATACACAATTATATTTTTATGTAATTTACTATAAAAAATCACTAAACATTGTGACATATTTTTTTCATATTTATATTTAATTTATAATAATTTATATGCCATCAATATTTGATATAATGCTAAATTCCTTACGTATTCATACGAATGAATAATTTGCGATTATCTTGTGCACTATAATATGTTTGCTTAATTATCGTAGAAAATGAGTCTGTCTCGTAATAACGCAACTGCTTAGGCTCAAAATTAACACATAATTATAATAGACATCAACATTAAGACGTACATAATTAGAAGAGCAAGCATGTTCTTGAAAATATACTTCATAATTTATTCTAGTTTGTAGAAGTTGAATACTATACCTGCTTTACATTTTGCAAATTGAAATTTTGCGTACTACTATAATCTTTAATAGCACATTAAAAATATTCTGAAATGGAACCCTTTTGCAAATCACGTATTAATTAGCCTAGTCTTAAAGTTTAATATTTTAATACATCTTATTGAAAAAAATTATTGCTTTCTTAGTATATTTTATTTACATAGTATCTAAAATGATATTCGTTTTTAGGAAACACATTTATAATGGAAAATGAAGAACTAACTCCATAGTATTTGAAAAAATATACACTGTAAAAAAATCCTCATGAAATTACGGAAAAAAATTTCCAACACTTAGGTTGCCGGTACTTTTACCGTAAATTCCATTTTTACCGATATATTTTTTGGAACAAAAATCCCATTAACCATAATTTTTACAGTATTATTAACAGTAAAATTAGTGAATTACTCTAATTAAATAAATATTATTGCGAAGATTACATTACAATATTTTACGGCGAAAGATGGATTTGACTGATGATGTATTCAAAGTACTGGTACCGTAATTTAATTCGGAATTTTTAACTATGATGTAGTAAGAATTCAACAATAAATTCGGTTTAGATATAACAAACTGACTATCCATTTAAATAGTATCTTGAATTCCATAATTTATTTTAAATCTACAATACGAATTACATACTGAGATAACACGAATAAGAGATCAAAGAATATTCACTAATCAATGTTTATTCCCTATAGATTTTCAAATAGCTTTTTCTGAGAAAGAAAATACCCTGACTATCAATTGTATATTTTATATCAATGTTTTGTTTTTAAATTCGGAAATTTTGTTTACTCCTTTCATTGTATGAAACTAACATAAAAAACATAAAACATCATATCATACCTAATGATATGTCCATCTTCATATAAAGTCATAATTTGCTTTGATGCTCAAGGTTATTAAAAGTATTCATTTTGATATTTATGAATGCAACTGCTTTATTATACAAAAATGAAGAAGTTTTGTGCAAGACGTTATACAATTTATATTCATTAAAATTTTACTCTAAAAAAATGAGAAAATTTAATTTGAAAGCGTATTTGTAAAAATAAATAAATATTTTGAATAAGAATCTTTGATGTGAAATTTACAAAATAAAATATATTTTTCGTTTAGATAGTTGAAAAAAAATTTTGAAGTTTTTATGAATAAATTAACAAGTCACTCTTACTCTAAAACTTAAATGAAATTTTTTGAAAATAAATTGCAAAGCTTAAATCGTGCATGGAATACTAATGAAGATAACAATTATCTCAAAGAGAAAATTGAATGCTGCTTTCAAACTTGTTTTTTAATTTATGCAATTTATTAAAACAACAGACACGAGAATAGTACTGTTTTTTTAAATGCTTAATGTTTCTGTCTTCAATACAATGAATACTTTCATTTATTTATTTATTGTTTTATTTTTGCTGGAAAAAACTGGTATCTCGAATTATTGAAATCTGAAATAAAACTAAAAATAAATGTAAGAAATATTACTGCCTTTTCTATAATAGAAATAGAGGAATAGCAAAAGATGAAAGTGATCAGTAACTTATCACTCTATAAAGGTTTTTTTTTTTTAAAAAATTGGATATAACGGTTTCTTTCCATTAATTTTATATTTGTAATATAAAATATATTTTGTATTTTAAGAATTATTATTTATCTTTTGGACAAAATAAAGTAAATTTTAACTCTGACAATAACACTTAAGGCTTTTTTTAATTTAAGGATAAATTCATCATTTTTTTATTCATATATTTTACTAAACGATCATTGGTTCAGAACATAAAAGTTATCTGGCCAAAAATATATAATTTTTTTTATTTTTCCTGCAAAATTGTTGTTAAATAGTTACTACACTCGTCCCACAACTTATCAAGAATATGTCAAAATTAGAGCACTTTAAGAATTTACTCACAGATTTTTTTTCTTTTCTTTTTTACATCAAAACATATGAAATGTCAAGAAATGTCCTCAATAGATCCTCTTTTTCAATAAGTATTCACTGACTTCTTCGGAAATTGTCTATATGAGGCCTAATATTTCAATAAATAGCTGGTGATGTTAATTGTCTGTACTTTAATCCGGATCTGCATGTTAAGTATTATACTGCATTTTACCTTGTCCTATAAAACATATAAATATTTATTAATAAATATAACTGACTGTTAAATACTTGTCATGAAAATTTTCGTCTACAACAGATAGCTTTTGATCGTTCTTGCCATTAACTTTCAAAAATAATTAGCACTAATAAAAATAATTATCTTAAAAAAATACTAGATCCAATTTAAGTTTACTTGATACAACAAATCAATATTTAAATTAGCGCTTAACAAATCGTTCCAGAATATATTGTTTTACACTAGGTATATTTCTATAAAAGTTTTACATAATTTAATCAATCATAAAATTGGAAATTTAAACTTACTTGACATTGTATCAGAACAAAATTAACTATCTGCAAAGCTGTAAAATTTCATTATTTTTCTAAATAACTAAACATTATAAGCCATAAGAACTAACTGTAAGACAAATAAAACAAATTGCAACATTTTTATTGCATTTAAGCAATTGCAAAATATCTCATTAATGAAATAATTAGATATGTTTAAAATTAAACCAGAAGTTACAATTAGTATTGTGATACTTATTCATTATTAATTCAAATTGTAATGGAACAATAACAATTTGTTTTCGAATTGATCATTATTTTTCCAATTTCTACTAATTAGCTATTGGAAGATTAAACAATTATTATCCATTGCGTCATGATTCATTAAATACGGAGTCGCATTTGTGGTTTGGAGAGTTCATTTTGATCTGATTATTGTTTTGTGGATTTTCGTAATATGTTTCGTCTGTTTCGTAATTTTGAAGAAGGATTTAATTATGCAACGATTTTTTTTTTATAATTAGAAATATATTTGAATGCTATGTAATATTACTTATATGGTGATATTGTATATATATATATATATATATATATATATATATATATATATATATATATATATTATTGTGATTCAAGATATATTTGAAGATTATGTGTTAATATATAGAATAAAAACTGGAGTTTTCTTATTTATCAATGTTTTATTTAATTACGCATAAGAATTTTGTGCTTAGACCTTTAAAAATTGATTTAATAGAACAATTTTATCTTATCGACAAAAATAAGTTATCTAATTTTGTCCTCCTTAAGCAATTAATAGTGCTTCTTAAATAGGTATAATGAAATATTAATTAAATTTACTTAAATTTTGAAGGGAACCAAAAATGAAAAACAAAAGGTTATTTGTAAACAACACATACCAGGCCGTCACGATTGATGAAAAAAAAACTCACCATAGCGTGATATACTTGGCAAACTTATTCTTTATGACTAAAAATACATTGTTCAAGTTTCTTGGGAAAAAAATGTTTAAACAATCATTTTTATTGAGTATATATTTTATTATATTCAATAAAAAAAATCAGATAACATAGAAATATGGTATTCAAACTGTTAACTGTAAGGAAACAAATCGTTGATTGACTGTTTTATCCTGGATTACGATTAAGCAACTAGAATTCTATCCACGCCAAGTTCACAACCAAAGAAAACCGATCACATGTTCTTCGAAATCTTGAAATTTAGACATGTGATAAGGATTGCGAATTCATATTTTTATTTATTATCATCGCATGCCTAGCACAACAGTTGATGCCTGACAATCTTATAGTAATAAGTATGTGGTGAATACCTTGTTCACCACACACCTTAGTAAGCTACTTAGTTCTTAGTAGCTATGTACGCACGTTATTCGTAAGAAATAATCTGTCAATCACAAAGCCGGCTGAGTGGGGTTTTAATCTCAAAGCTGACACTTGAAATTTCGGAGTGTGAATCTCTCATTCACGCACTGATGGCAGCACCACAGAGTTCCTCAAATAAAATGTGTAGTATTTCTCATCTCTCACAATAGATGGCTCCACTAGATAAACTAAATCAGTTACATTCCACGGTTCACTTGGCAAAACACAACTCAACCTCAAACTCAACTGCAAGGACGATTAACATACTGTAAGACTAACATTAACTAACTCCAATGTCAAGTTATATTTCATTTTAACGGTTTTGAAACCATGCTAGTAGTGAAAGGTTAGATAACCATGCTAGTTGTTTTTTTACAAATTGTGAACGGTTTCAAACCTGTGAAGGTAAGGAAAGCTTTCTAAGCATAAGCTTTACGTTTAATTGAATGGACAGATTGTTTTCAGTAAGTTAAGACAGAAAATTCTAGCCAAGTATATTTGGAAATTATGCATTGTTATCTATATTTGTGATATAATAAAACTGATTCTATTTTTATTTTGATGATTCAAAAACTATTTTTTTAATTGCAAATGTTTTTTTATTAATTATGTAATCGTTTCGTGCTAAAACTTACAAAAATGATAACTTAAGTTGATTTTTGTGACAGATAAAACTTTGTTTTCCTTAAGCAAATAATTTAGATAATAAGTTAGTCACAGTAAAATTTTAATCATTTATAGTTTCAAACTTGTTTTAATTATTAAAATGTTAATTTTAATGAAGTTTACTTTTGCGATAAATAAAAACCTATTTCCTTAAACAAATAATAAGGCTTATTAATTAGGTTTAGCAAAATTTAAATGGTTTACTTTCTCTAATTTATTTTAATTTTCAAAGGAACCACAAGGGCAAAAAGATTATTTATTAAAGCTTATAAATCTCAACTGTGAAAAATTTCATCTCATCTAGATTTTATAACTATAGCATGATATACCTGAAAAAAACGTTCTCTAACACAGTGAAATACTAGAACATTCTAAGTTCTCGAAATAGTGCGAAGGAAAGAGCAGTGAAAAAAAAGAAAAGTACTAAGGGAGAAAGTTTTTTCGCCACAGTACAATTTTTATTCGACAAATTCCTTTAATAAGTAACCAGTATGAATTTTCTTATTTTTTCTTTTTCTCATCAAGCCCAAAATAAAGAAAGAAAGAGCGATGAAAGTTGTGTGGAAACGTCGTGTTTTCTCAATCTTCAAGGTTTACACTTTTTTTATCTCATCTTCTTTCATTGTATAACTCTCTTCAAGAAAAAAAATAACGCCAATGCAATTCTACTCGAAAAGAATATTTCATTTTCTTTCAAGTATATCTTATCTTTCTACAAGCGTTAAAGTTCTTTCTATTGTGAATAACTTTTCTCGATATATTTCTTCTTAGAGTTTTAAGCAAACACACTTTTCTTCAAATATGTTTCTAGCCGGATCTTAGTACCTCATAAATTATGAAAAATGGGAGAAGTTATAACACGTGCATTCACAGATTTAAGATGTGAGTCCTTGCTTGAATCATAATTTATCTTTTAAAGACCTGGATCTATTATTTTGGAGTTTCATCATTAAATATTAACGTTTCTTCCAAACTCTGGATTAATAAATAATCGGCAGAAAAGAAAACGTAATATACGAAACACATTTTTCGATATTTTTCGAGAATTTTAATCAAAATTTACGTTGCCTAGTTCTTCAAGTAAATACTTACTATTGTATAATTTGATTACATTATATTGTTTAAGCAGCAATCTTTTTGAAAAAAAGTGTTCTTGTTAAACGGCGTCTGGCAACATAATAATTAATTATATTTTTCGTATGACATTGTTTAGTGCTTTGAACGTTTTGCTTTGCTTTGTGTATATAGTACTAATTACATTAGGTGCTATATTGAAATATGTAATGAAGTACGGCTGAAGAAAATTGCACATTTCAAAGAAACTTAAATTCTTTTCGATTGCTATATTTTGTTTTGAAGTTATTATTTTACTTATAGTCATTTTAGTTATAGTTATTTTATATTTTAAGTTTTAAATAACTTATTAAATTATGATAAACAGTAGATGCTAGTCTACTTTTACAACTTTGATGGATAAAGGTCTTGATTTAAGGATCAAAACTCGGAAGATCTGATCTTATTTGATCGGAATTTTTTTAGCTACATAGACAAAGAAAGTATTGTTAAAACTACCAGAATATAGTAAAATCAGCCATATTTCTATCTCTACTGCAACATCAAAAAAGACCGATAATTTTACCGAAGTGCTTTGGTAATAATTTTAGTAAAATTAACAGCAATATATAGCTTTATAAAATGTGAAAAAAATTTATAAAATTTGGTAATTTTATCATGATACCACAGAGCATGGTATAAAAACTTTTTATTCGATTAAATTTAATTTTCAGTTTTGTATTTTTTATTAAGTACGTCATTATTAAACTCGTTAAAAATTTGAAGACCAGAAATTTTGGAAAACCATTATAATATAAATGAAAAAACTACTAAAGGAATGTTAAAAAAATTATCCCAAACAGCTAGAGCGGTAAAATATTATTTGATTAGAAAATTCATTGGCTTCAAAAATATACGAAATGGAAGTAACGGTCGACAAGTTTCAAGCGGCGAGTATAACATGCATACTTTTCTCAAATACTGATCTGGGCGAAAATCTGATAAATTATAACCTGATAAATTATAAAAACGGGAGCAGATATAGGGGATACATTCACAGACTAAATATGTGTGCCTTTGCTTAAATCATGATTTATCTTTTACAACCATTGGATTCATTATTTTGGAATTTCATCATTAAATATTAACGTTTCTACAAAACTCTAGATTAATAAATAATCAGAGGAAAAGAAAGCGTAAAGTGCCAAAACGTAATTTTCTACATTACTCGTAAATTTTAATCAAAATTTACTTTGTCTGGTTTATCAAGTAAATACTTACTATTGTTTAATTTTATCAGATTATATATTATATTAAGTATTTATTTTGATACAAAAAACTATTGCTAAAAAAATGTGTGTGTTAAGAGTACCTAGAAACAAAATAATTAATTATATTTTTCAAAATTAACTATATTTTTCATAGTTTAGCATTTGAAAATATTTGCTCTGTTTTGTATACATAGTACTAAATACATTATATGATTTTTTTGGAATATGTAGTGAAGTTTAGCTATTCACATTTCAATGAAATTTAAATTTTGTTTGAATGCTTTATTTTATTTTGAAGTAGTTATTTTCGTTATAATTATTTTAGATCTTCAATGTTATCAAATAAGTTATTAAAATAAAATAAAGAGCAAACACAAGCCTACTTATACTTCTTCGATGGCTAAAATTCTTGATCATCAAAGTTCTTTATCATAAAGATCAGATTTTCGAAGATTTATTATAAAGAACAAACATACGTCTTTTTTCAGAGTTTAATGGCTGAAGATTTTGACTTAGGGAGCAGAATTTGGGGAAACTAATGTCCTAACTGATCAAATTTTTTTAACTACACTGAGAAAAAAAGTATGGTCAAAACTACAAGAAAATGGCAAAATTTATCATGTTTCTGGCTCTGTGGAGACACTAAGCCTTGAATTTGAACCGAAGTGCTTTTGTTATGATTTTGATAAAAATAACAATATAGTAGGATTTAGTAATATCTGATAAAATTTGGTAGATGCATTAAAACCATTTATTCAGTTAAATTTACATCTCACTTTTGCATTTTTTACTAAATGGAGGGGGGGGGGTAATACGGACTATAATTTTGAATTTCAGAATTTCTGTAAACAGTTACTATATGAACTGAAAAATTGTCAAATGAATGGTTTAAGCACCGTATATTTAAATTTATTAACCAGAAATAAGCTTTTTTCCCAGAAATCTTATTTCCACACGGTAAATTAACCATACTCTTTCTTCAGTGTGCAAGCAATCAACATATAGGTGCCAACATTTTTTTACTTATCACAAATACATAAGAGAGTGTCTCTGATGCCACTAGTTCTCTAGAATTTCAATATGACTGAACTTCACAGGTTAAAAAAAAGAAATGCAAAGAGCGAGTTTAGATGTCTAGTTTCAAAACTTATGTTGCACACGCAGGGGAAATGTATGAGATTTACATAATTTGAGCAAGCCAAATATGCATGCAACCAACATATAGATATCAAATTTAAATATTTTAGAGTATTTTAAATCTTATCCACTTGTAGGCTTTGATTTGCTAATTTATGAAATTCCATCAATTTTAGCAGCAAGCTCTTAGAAATAAAATAGGATTTCAACATTGTGATATATTCATTTTCAGTGAGCTTATGTTGGTAGAGCATGACTTAGAGCATCCATAAACTTAGAATTCCTAAGTCGTGTTCGCAGTTAATCAGTAAATTTGACGAGAAATTGGATTGCATAAAGTTCCCAATATCAATTTCCCTCTTGTATCTGTTCAGATGTTACGCCTTATAACAAATGAACCCCTCTTACAATTCGGAACTATTATCTTCTGCAGAATTATCACAGACCTCAAAGCAATGTTTCAAAATTAGACACAATGTTACGTTGATTTAGAAATGACTCTCCGTTCAGGCTCATGAAACATTGCTTACGTCATTCTATCGTTCCGTGACATGAATGTTCCAAACTGTTTCATGCAAGAAGGAGCTCACAATGTTGCTTGCTATTAATCACGTGCTTCATTTTCTTTCGTAAGTCATTAATAAACATTCATTATGAGGTTTGTTTACAGTTTTTGCATAAAAATGTTATTTTTCGTGAAAAAAAATGAAAGAACAATAAAAAATATTAAAAAGTCACAATTAAAGCTGTTTGTAGTACAAGCTAAAAATGCAGCTTTTTTTAGCTCTGAAACAAAGCAAAAATTCAAATGTTTCGAAAAAATATTTCTTCCAACTTATATAAAAAGCTTAGCTTCATAATTGTGAAAAAGGCTTTTATTTAAAAAAAAATTCTCAAGCATTTTGTCATATAGCTTTACTGTTTACGAAGTTGAATGCTGAAAATAAATAAAACATCGCCTTGATATACGTAGTAGAAAAAAAATAATTGCTAACGCATTAAATGCAATGCAACTCAGCCAGTTTAAGTTAAATGTTTGCAAAACCTTTAGATTTAAATTTCAAATTTTTTGTTCGTAAACTAAATAACAGATTATTTCGTTATCCGTATTTGGAGAAACAGCACAAGAAAATTTTAAAATGTAGTAAATTTAAAAAAAATTATTTTAAGTAATAAAAATAAATGAATAAAATTAATACAAAGTAAAGAAAAACCATGCGTTAAAATAAATGTAAATCATACATAATACTTGAAGTTAATGTCACCAAACAGTACTAAGTCAGATTCAAATATTTAAGAACAAATCCATCAAAAAAGTATAGCTGACCAATTAGATGTTTTTAAAGAAGGTTTATATTAGTTGCTAAAAACATAGGCATGTTTTCAGTCACTCATTAATTGTTAAACAAAAGAAAACTGTTACGGAGACGCAGTCCATGCAACTAATTAACTACGAATAAGAGACAGAGATTATTTGAAAATTTGTGACAAAATAAGCAAGCGCAACACGGATGATAAATTGATGTATAATCTTGCATCAATTATCATTATTCAATAAAATATGATCTTTAACATCGGCTTACGCATACTACGGGATATAAGAGGAATTCAAAGCAATGGTGTTATAGATTATTTCCTTATTTACTATGAACCTTTAATGGCAACGAAATTATAGCAACCAGGCATACTTCAATAGAGTAATCCGTTAATTAAAGGTTACGTAAAAATTAAAAATAAAATGAAATGTAATTATGAATTCAGGTTTACAGATGTTATTTAAATGTATGACCCAGTCTATCCCAAGCAGGGTATCAGCTGATTCATCTCACTGCAAATATTCTTAAATGTAATTGTATGCATTTTATTTGATTCGTCTAGCCCAATATTTGATTCTTTAAAATCTTGTAGTCCCAGACTTTCCGAAACTATGCTTAAGGTAACCGACTAGTTTCGACAACTTATTTTTAAAATATTAATTTTTTAAAAAAGACTAGTTTATTTGTTTTATTATGTGTGGAAACTTATTAAACTACCAAAAAAAATTTTTATTATTTTAAAATGCCATTTTTAAGTAAAAATATGGCAATTGTTTTGCATACACGCTATACACTGTAAAAAACAACTCTATAATTTAAAACAAAAATCTTTTGAGAGGTTTATTTATAAAGTTATCAACTATGTTTTAAACTATTATCTTAAAAGAAAAAACGCATATACTACTGAGTTAAAGATCATGAATTTCGAATTGCAAATTTTTAAAAATTTCCTCATTAAGTCGAAAAACATACATAAAAATAAAATTCTACTTTTGTTTCTCTTAGTCTGAAAATCGTATGTGTGATATTCATAAACACTCGGGAGAAACTATAGTAAATCATTTTAAAAACAACATGTGATGTCGTATTTAAAGGGGTGTAAAATGCGAAAAAATCTAATTTTGAGATAAATGCATTTAAAGACCTAAAATCATTAGTCCATCTACTGTTATCAACTTGCTCAAGCATTACTATGACTTTGTAAATATATGAAATACAAATAAAAATAAAGTATTTTTTTAAAGCTAAGAGTGCAAGAATGTTATGTATATAATAAACTCAATTTCGAAAATTTTGCCTAAAATTATGCTGTTGCACTAGTCAGATATTTTAACTCCAAAATTAATTTCACGCTACTGTTTAAAATTTATATGGTTTAGTTTCCCTAAATTTGAAAAATTTTGGAATTTTTATTTGAATATTTAATCGATGTTTTTTTCTCCTATTTCTTTTCTATTCCTTATCACATTACTGAACATTGACTACTAGGTTTTGACTTTCTCCAAATATTTTCTTTTAAATTTCTCAAACTAAGCTCGCTAGCTTTTGCCACATTAATTACATCAGTTTGTTCTGTTTATTGAAGTCATGTAAGGTAACATGCAAAAATAGCACACAAATTAAAATAAATAGATAAATACATAAAAATTAAAAAAGAAATTACAGCTTACGCAAAACTAAAAATTAAAGAAATTTATACTTCAAGCACATTAAAAATCTCTTGCAATCCATCATTATCACAAGATGTTCCAGTCATCTGACCACTTTTCCTTTCTCATTGATTTCTGTTCTCTTTCTCTCAATACCACCACGGTGGCTCTTGGGTGACGAGGGGTTTTTCTTCTACTTCCTTCTGCCCCAAAAATTTCTTTGAATGCGAAATTCATTTTTATTGCTCCATGAATTTCTAATTAAAATCTACTGTTCCTTTCCTCACCTGAAGCAGCAATCGTCATAAGAAAGGAATAAATATATTAACTGTGAGTAAAGAAGGTTCTGTTTCAAGTTTTGTTATAAAAACCTTTTATTCAGTATTCTTTATTAAAGATTAAATGCATCAAAGTTTCTACTCAAAGAGATCGAGAATACAGAACTGTTCCTTAAGAGACAGTGTCCCTTATTTGTAGGTGTATCTTACATAAATTAATACCTTATTTTCAAAACCAAATTTAATTCGGTTAACATTTATAAGTAAATTAAATAAGTATGACCAAAATCAACTCAATACTTATGCAGTACTTGAAGCTAATGTCCCTAAACACAGCAGAATCAGTAAGACATTATGTTGAGAAAGTGCATTGCGGTCGAAGAATCCCTTTTAGAAAACAAGGTTATGCTTTTCATCAAAAATAACCTCGATAAACTTCAATTTCAATTTTATTTACAACTCATAAAATCAAACTTGCATATAACTCAACAATACTTTCAGATATAATAGGGTGGGATTATTCACACCTCAAATATTGTTTGAGGAATTATTGCAAATTATTGCTTGGAGTACGGAAAAATAAGATGAACATATCAAAATCCTCCTCTCTTAGCTGATTCTGAAGAGGTAGATTTCTATCAATCTAAAAACAACCTCAAGTGTGAATAAAACAACGTTTTACACCCTGATTAAAAACCTTGAGGGAATGATATTCTAAGGTTGTTTTTGAAGTCAACTTTAAATAAACCTTAATACCTCAAAAACACCTTAAAGTTTTGTGAGATATAGATAACCAGTAAATGAAAATTAAAAAGACAAACCATAGCTTTAGGAATTTATAAATTATAATTGTTAAAAGAATAGTTATATGCTTTTATTTAGAGATTAACTCATTAATTATTATACAAAATAATCAACCATATTCTATATCCAAAATCAATACAACCAATTAACTCCCAATAAATGGTAAAAATTATTTGTAAGTTAACTTTGACATAATAACCAAAGTGCAATGGGGATAATTAATTAACAAACATTCTTGTATTAATTCACTGCACTCATCCAAGTATGATTTTTATCAACAGCTGCATAATGAACAGAAATCGAAGTAATCATTGAAAGCACGTTTAAGTTTATTTATTCATCTGTCAGGGATCTTTAATGTTTACGAAATTCAAAAAATAAATAAGGAGTTAAATAATATACATATCAGGAAACACATCTGTACGAAGGAAATATACATATATATATATATATATATATATATATATATATATATATATATATATATATATATATATATATATATATATATATATATATATATATATATATATATATATATATATATATATATATATATATATATGGCTTGATTGTTTCATTCTGTGAGTAAATAAAGCTACAAGCTACATTTTATAGTTTGGTCGCCTCTGTGCTTTAATGCACATTAAGTAACTTAAAGTAAATGCATTTGGTCCTTAAACCTAAGGAAAACTCCCTTCTTTATTAAAAGTTTTAATGTTAGAAGAATCTTTTGGAGAATTCATATACATTTAATTTTCCTTTTTAGGTAAAATGCTCTCTTTATCATTTTAGAAACAAATTAAATGTTCTGGAGCATTTTTCTCCTTCTGCGAATTACATAAGGAAAACTAGGAAACTATGCTATGTTGTAAATTATGCGTTGTTTGACCTCTTCTACTTTGATTTAGCATACAAATTGAAAATCAATATTTGTTCCGCATACGAAGTTTAAAAACATATTAAATACTCGAGCTTTAAGGAGAGATTTTTCTAAATAAAACTAGACAAATCCTATCAAGGCAAGGTAAAAGTTGAATATGTTAGGAAGTTTAGTGCATTATCATTTAAAATTATGACAAACATTTTATTTATTTAAACAAACAGTTTTTAAGGAAGAATAGCTTTTAACAAAGAAAACAGCTACTTAAGTGCTGAAATTTAATTACTCAACTAATTAAAAGTCACATTTGTTTGTTTTATAGATGCATAAAATATTTTGTCATAGGTTATATCGAAATAAAAGCTGCCAGTGTTTGGGTATTAAGAAATATTATGTATCTCAGTAGTTAATTGAGGATATTTTTAAATTAAGTAAAAAATTTTCTTGAAGATTTTTAATTTAATGTTATTAATCAATGTCAAAGTTGTGGGCAAGATAATAATGTGGATAACAAATGAAAAGGATCCAATATTGAATGCATTGTTAAAGGTAAATTAAAACGTTAAGTATAGTTTTACCCTTGAGTTTATTGTAGATCCCGATTCTAATCTTTTGATTTTACTTAATTTATAAAAAGTACATGTTTTAATAGTTTTCTATCTGAATTTTACTCTATTCTACTCATATTTCTAAATTCACCAACTCTTTCATGAAAAAATAAAAAAACTAACAGTAGAGCTACATCATAGTTCATATTACTACGTCTTAAACATTCAAACTTAGACGTCTAACCCTGAAACCACTGGAGTGAGAGTGGAATACGAGTCATTAAGAAGCGAACAAAAGAAGTGCAAATCGACAAGACGCTCTGCTTTTAAGGCTGGGAATCGAACCCCGGCACGAGATGTAATCAGGCAAAATCATTACCCGACAGACCAAGTGGCGGGTAAGAATAAATTTCATTTAAATGAGCCGTGGTGGCTCAGGGTATAAAGGGTTTACTTAACTATGAGGTGACCTAGGTTCGAATCCCAGATGAGTTTGGTTGATATGATTTTTGCTCCTGCCTCGCACCGATCACAGGGCTGATGGAAACATCAAACATGCTTGGATGTCGGAGCAAACCAAATTGAATTCAAGTATAATTTCAAGAACGACTTATATTTATTTCAGTTTGATTACAGGTCAAGAACGACCTGCAATCAAACTGGTTCATTATATTTTCAGCCTGCCTTTCTTGCTAGTAATTGAAAAGATTTTGATAAAACAAGATTTATTTATTCGTTGCAATTATTAAGAGTTAAAGCACAGTGAACAGCTGAACTCCAAATGTAGAGCTTAGAAACTACACCTCTCTAATGTTTGATCCTAAAGTTCCCTTGTTTTATGGGTTTGTTTCAAAATTGCAAGGTTGCGGAATTGAACATTGATTGTTGTAAACTCAAGTTTGGGTCGGCTATTCAACGCCGGTTCTTCGATTTTTTAAATAACTATCGAACAATTAGAATATATCTCTTAAAAGAAATTAAATTATTGTTCCAGAAAAAATGCTTATCCATTTGTAAAATTTATTATAGTAACTTTTGGGAAAGTGTTTAGATAAGTAAATATACATATAAACACACACACACATATATATATATATATATATATATATATATATATATATATATATATATATATATATATATATATATATATATATATATATATATATATATATATATATATATATATATATATACTAAAAACAAAAAAGATAAAAGAAAAGAGAGATAACGGAGAAAATCAAGAAAAGTAATATTAAGTTTTATTTGCGGTGCACAAGCTGCAATTGCATAGAACTTTTAAAATAAGTAAAAATATAATAAAAACTAGAAAAAAAGACTTAAAGGAGTAAAAAAAAATATTAAAAAAAAGTTCACACATTAAACAAAAAATTTAAAAAAAAAATTGGAAAATAAATAAAATAAGGAAAAGATATAATCTAGCTATTATTTCACTAGATTATACAAAAAAAATAGGGCTATCTTATATTGTATAATATAGCCAAAGAAAAGCATATCAATAAAATAATGTGAGGAACACTAAAAAAAAGAACTTTTTAATCAAAAATGTGAAATGAAGGCAAAAAAAAGCAAAATAAAGCATTCAAACAAAAGTAGAAAATAAAAACTTACGAAAATACAAAATGAATCTCAAAATGTAATATATAAAGTGATTAGGGAATTCGATTCTTTATCTTAATGATGCTTTTAAATTAAATCACGTTTGAATTCGCTACTATCATGTATTGATGTTTAAGCACATTTTGCTTGTTTTGTAAAATTTTGTTGCTGCTTTAATACATGAATATCTAAAAAGATAAATAACATTTCCAAAACTTTTGTTACTTTGACATCAATCGCTTACTCATAAAATTAAGTTATTATTTAAACACCTTCCGAAAATCAATGGTTTCTATTATACGCGAATTATTCGAGAAATTTTCAAAATGGATAAACATTTTTTTCTGGAACAATCATTTTATTTATCATAAACGCAGAATAGTAGTTGCTATAAAAGTTGGCGCTTAAGATATATATTCTAATTGAACATATTTTTCAAAACACGTTATAATTGAAAATTTGATTAAAAGTAATTAATATTCTAGCATTATCCAATAATCCATTTAGAACGGAGAGTAAGAACAACGATTTGTTTTTTTTTTCTATTTGCCATTTATAACACATTTTTTAACTCTCTCTATCAGGCTGAGTGATTGTACTCTCTTCAGTTTAAACAATAGTAATTACCATTTGATCGGATTTCCTTGCAAAGCTTTTCAGTAAAAGGCTTTGAATTTTAAGTAAAGGTAACATTCTAGGAAAGCGAGAGCAAAATTAATCACCTCTGTAAGATATACCGACGCAATTTAATCGATAGGCGAGTCCTGCGGAAAACTTTTCAACTGTCAATAGTTTAGCTTAAACATTAATTGTTTAACGAAAGCGTTATCCAAAAGAATGTTGCCACTTGAAATAATCATATTTTGAGTTAAATCTTTGGAAATACTTTTTGAGTGAAAGAATGTATAAATTTGTATCTAATTCTCGTCAATTATTTATTCTTTTTCGGTACTTTTTGATTTTGAATGATTAAAAACTGTCAGATGCAAAATGGAATATGTGTTACAAATTTGGCAGAAAAAGATCATCAGCAAATTTGTGGCGATGATTTTAGAGACGATTAAAATAATTATATTTTAAGTTGTACCTTTGGAGATATTTTTTGAATGAAATATTGCCTAAATTTGTATTTAGTTCTTATCAATTATTTATTATTTTTCAATGCATTCTGATTTTGAGTATAAGAAAGGTCGCACATGCATAATAGAATGAGAGATTACTACCTGCGCTAAAAAATGTTTGATAACCCATTGTTACCCTTGATCATTTTTAGGGATACTTAAATAATTATATTTTAAGATAAATATTTGGAAAAACTTGAGTGAACGAATGTATTATTTTTTGTCTAAATCTCGTCAATTATTTATTCTTCTTCAATAATTTTTGATTTTGAATATTTGAAAGCTGTCAGATTCTAAATGCAATATGTGTTAGCAAATTTTGCTAAAATAGGTTATCAGCCCATAAGTGCTGATGATTACTTTTAGAAATGTTTAAAATAATTATATTTTAAATTATATATTTGGGAATAAGCTTTGAGTGATAGATAGCCTAAATTTGTATTTAGTTTTTATCAATTACTTATTATTTTTTAATATTTTTTGATTTTGAACATAAAAAAGCTGTCACATACATAATGGAATGTGAGATTATGACCTGTGCAAAAAATATCTATCAGCACATTATTACCCTTGATCATTTTTAGAGACACTTAAATAATTATATTTTAAGTTAAATCTCAGTAAATAATTTTTGAGTGAAAGATTACATAAATTAATATTTAGCTCTTGTTAATTATGTTTTTCCTCATCGTCTTCTACTGTAGCAATTATCATATTAAGTCTAATCTTCGAAAATATTCTTTGAATGAAAGAATGCAGAAATTTATATTTATTTCTTTTCATTTATGTATTCTTCTCCTGCTCATTTTGGTTTTAAATTTTAATAAGTTGGAAGATGCAAAACGAAATGTGTATTTAGAACCTGCTCTGAAAATGACTCAATAATATCCTAAATGACTCATTAATAACTCAATAATATCCTGGTCATTTTA